>NC_133664.1:29083849-29376349 GCF_037893015.1 Macrotis lagotis
GTTTAAGAGATAAAGTGGAATAGCTCCATTGTAGAAATCTCTCTTCATTGAAGCTGAATCGCCACAACTATTATCAACTCACATTTCCAGCCTAGGATTTCTGCCATTTGCATCGCCCTCCGATGCTATCTAAGGTTAAAAATATTCAGTTTAGGCTTGTTCCTCTGCCACCTAAAACTGCATTGTCTGGTGGGAGGAAAAGTATGAGGAGCTCAAAAATGGGGGAAGAGGGAAGGTTTTTCCACAAGGTAAAAACAAGATTTCCCTTGTGTTCTCCGCTGGTGAGTCATGAAACGGATTTAACCCAATTCTGAAAATATCAATGTGATTTTTTCTCCCACTTTGAAACAAGCTGCTACAGTTGAAGAGGCAGAAATAGTCAAAAACTTCTGTTGAAAAGCATCCCTAGAAAGCAGGAAAATAGGATACAAAGGAGATGAGGGCATGGGCGCTTATCGTAGTTAGACAGAAAATACATGTCAATTGATATCAGTAAAGAAAAAGGAGACATTGGAGAGTGATAACTAATTATTCAATTCTCTTCTAATGAACTGACATTTTTGAGAAGCTTAGTAGCCCAGTAGATTTAGCACTGGCCCTGGAGTATGGAGTTCAAATCCAACCTTGGATACTTACTCTCCATATGACCCTGGGAAGTCATTTTACTTTTTTCTATTTCCATTTCTTCATCTGTAAAACAGTGATAATAACGACATCTGTCTCCTAGGGTTGTTATGAGGATAAACCTATCATTGCTGTTATTGATTATTTACAACTTAGTCTGATAGATAAAACTTTTAGGGGCGGCTAGGTGACATAGTGAATAAAGCACCGGCCTTGGAGTCAGGAGTGCCTGGGTCCAAATCCAGTCTCAGACCCTTAGTAATTACCTAGCTGTGTGGCCTTGGGCAAGCCACTTAACCCCATTTGCCTTGCAAAAACCTAAAAAAAGCTTTTAGTAATTGCTATGCTCTAGACATTGTACTAAATACTTGAGATATATATCCTCACATAGCGGTGGGGAAGATAACACATAAAAAGAGAGCTGGAAAAGGATGTGAGGATAGTCATGGGCAGCTTGGTCCAAAAAAGAGAAGTGGAGATGTGATTGTAAGTGAAATAAGGCAAAAGCTTAGTGATCAAAGCTAATGGTCACTCCAAGTTTCCAATGAGGAAGATGCAGGGATGAAATAGAAACAGATTTGGAGCTGAGAGTCAGGAGGTGGGTGGCCTACTGTGTACAAGACATGTTACCAAGTCCTCAGAATACAAAGACAAAAATCAAACAGTCTCTGTCTTCTACTACAGTTATATATAAATAGATGAATAAATATGAATATGAATTTTATACAAAATAGTTTCCAGAGAGAAAAAGCAATAACTCTAGGAGATGGCAAGGAGTTGGGTTGGGGGAGAAATCACCAATTATTTCCTGTATGGAGAGTCCCTTAGGAAGTCCTTTGAAGGAACTTAGAAATTCAAAGAGGCAGATATCAGAAGAAAGTATGTGTTTTACACATGGGTAACCACTTGCACAAAAGCTTAGAGAGGGAAATTGAATGTGGTATAGAAAGAACATTGCCTGGCTGAGAAAATGCATGGGGCGGGGGGGAAGACATAGAATCATACATAGCATTAAATCTAGGAGAGACCATAGATATCATCAATCCAATTCACTTATATTTTAGAAATGAACAAACTGAGGCCCAGAATTTATTAAATAATTTCCCCAAAGTCACACTGCTAGTACATGTAATTGAAAGACACTTCTTTTCATGCTTGAGACCAAAACTCTATGGATACTATCCGCCTTGGATAGGTAGATAAGTGGGAATTTGTAATGGCATAGCTTGAATGGTGATTGCTTAGTTGGATTGGAATGATGACCAACCAACTTATGAATAATTTCACATCCATGATATTACATATGTGAGAGAGAATTAGGGCTACCTAGGAGAGAATCAACAAACTCTATTGTTTCCACCTCTGAGGTTCAAGAGAAATGAATTAATAGTAGTGGGAAGATCTCACCACTGTCTTGACTGACCAGTCCTCGATTGGCCATTACTGTTCTCAATGCTAATCAACTATGAGTAGTCAAAGAAGTTTACCAGAATTTTAAGGCCTGTTTTATTTGGATCTGATTGATACTGATAGTTGCTATCTGGTTCATTTCTATCATGAGCAAATATGGATCAAGAGATAGGTTTTACTCAGAGTGCTCCATTAGCGAATGTGGTTGCACAGTCAACAGATTCCCCTGCTATGGCTATAAACTCCTGATCTATTAATGCTCCCCTTCCCAAGGACTCTCTTCCACCATTATGCTCATCTCATTTCAATCTATTAGCCAATTTTATTATGCCTTGATTTCAAGATCCAACCTCTATCCCATGCATGATTGATTCAAAATTGTTCTCACCATCACCCTAAGACTTCTTGGTCTCCTTGACCTTTTACTGAACCCACCGCATCAATCTCAACCACAGCTTCCTTGGCTTTCTTCACTGCTAGAGACACCTCTAAAATCAGAAAGCAAATACTTATGAAGTGCTATGTGCCATTGACTGTGCAAGCACTGGGGATAGAAAGAAATGAAGATGGATCTTGTTCTAGAGAAATCCATGGTCTCCTGGGGGAGACAACATGAAAATAACTATATGGATTAGTAAGGATGTAGGCTTAGCATGATTATACATGTATAGTTTACATTGGATTGCTTTCTACAGGGGAGGGGAAGGGGAGAGGGAAGGGAGGGAGGGAGAAAATTGTAAAACTCAAATCCTTGCCAAAAATGACAAAAAAGAGAGGAAAAAAGGGGGAAACTATGTAGAAACATGCTACTCATATGGTAAATTAGTGAAAAGGAAGACACCAACATATTCAAGAGTAGGGTAACTAGGGTGAAGAGATCCTTAGTCTAAGAGTCTGACTGAAATGGGAGTCCATGAAATAAATTTATTTCACAATCCCTAGATCAGTGAACTCAAAAGGCCAGAAGTATTAATATGGTTTATGGTCATGGCAAAAAAAAGTCACTAAAAAAACTGGTTTGGCTACCTTTTAAGGTCCCCCCTCCCCTCTTGAACTCTTTCAAGTCTCAAAATCATAGAACCATAACATCTCAGAGCTAACAGGAATATTACAGTTTTTTTAACTGTAATCCCAACTTTTGTTATTACAGTTGAGTCATTTTCAGAGTTGTCCAACTTCATGACACCATTTGGGGTTTTCCTGGCAGAGATGCTGAAGTGGATTCACCATTTCCTTCTTCAGTTCATTTTACAGATGAGGAAACAGAGGTTAAGAGACTTGTTCAGGGTCATTGCTGTTTGTCCTTAATTCTTGAAGAAGACCATAATATCAAGAACATGATTTCAAGACATGCATGTAAATTGGATTTGAGTGGCGGGGGGGCTGTGCTAAGTCACCAGCTTCACTTTCTCCTCTGGTACCATCTGGGATCTATGGCTAGATAAGGGTAAGGATGACTGGAGATAGCACTGGATGTGAGGCAAATAGGGTTAAGTAACTTTCCCAGGGTCACACAGCTAGTGTCAAAGGACCAGATTTGAACTCCCATCCTCCTGACTCCGAGGTCAGTGCTCTACCCACTGCACCACCTAGTTGCCCATTAGTGACCAGATATGACTCAAGATTACTGGAAATGTCCTTGGATGTGAGGCAATAAAGGTTAAGTGACTTGTCCAAGGTCACACAGCTAGTAAATGTCTGAGGACAGATTTGAACCTTTTGAAGCTGAGTGAATCTTCCTGATTCCAAGCTCAGTGTATTAAGGCACCACCTACTCCCTATATTCCTTATTTTTTACAGATAAGATATAAAGACCTAAATTGTAAATGACTTGCCCAAAGGCCTGCAGAGATAGTATTCCACAAAAGTTCTCCTGGAATCCCTTTCAGGATCAAGGTTTATCCTGGGTTAGTTATACAGGTGCAAATAAGCAAAAAACAAAACAAAACAAGAATCTCTACCCTCAAGGAGCAGTCTAATGGGGAGAGGATATCCTTTGAAAAATGTATTCTCCTTAAGGCAAGGAATGTGTCCAACCACTCCTTCTGGTTAACACAAACTCTAAAATAAAGTGGCCTTTTTGTTCAAGAACTCTATTGCTCCAGTTTCACCAGTGAAGTTTTCTTTATAGGTCAGATTAAGAGCTTAGGATCAGAATTAGAAGGGACAACAGAAACCACCAGTTTCCTGATTTATGGAAAAGGAAACTGGTTTCCAGCATGGTTAAATAATATGGTTGAATCTAAGACATCTGACTCTGAAATCTGGTACACTTGCCATAGTACACTGCTAAAGACAATTTTCTTATTGCTTGTTGGGCTATCTCTGATATCAGTCTTCTTTCTTGTATATGTCTTCCCTGTTCCCACCCCTACCCCCCCCCACAATTCTAATGCATACAGAATACAGTCCAAATTCTTCAGCTGCCACAATCTGGTTCCCACCACAGCCCCTCATTCCCTATTCAAATCTGAACTTTTCTCAAAGGCTAGATTCTTATTTTTAATAAAAGAGGTCTACATTTCTAACTCACATAACTATTCATTAATACATTTAATGTGCAAGCCAACAGAGAATATAGTACTAAATTACTTTCGTCAATAGAACCAAAAGCTATTAGTTCAAAATTTTATTTTCCTCTTCCAGAATTTACTTGTAAACATACTTAAGATTAAAAATGATGACAACTCGTATGTCGGCAAAAGGAAAGGGGAGATTTTCAAAACTGTCCTTTGTGCTATGGCATAATCAGACTTTCTTAACTGTATACTTCTGTCATCACTCCTTACTTGTGGAAAGGTCTGTAGCTATAGACAGTTCTTTTATTAAACTATAAATTTTTCTTGAAGTGCATCAGCTGTGGTGGAGAGCATACAAATATTTAATAAGATCAACAAACCATTGATAAACTGTTGAGGAAATCATAGTCAGAATTGCAGGTCCCTTCCTCAAAGATGCAAGGACATTTGGTTCAATAAGGCAATTTGAGGGTTATCGTGGTAGTTCCAGAATTGATGCCAGTTGTCTTAAACGTCAAACTAACTCAACCTGCAAACTACAATGTAGCTGTGATCTGATAATGCCAGTTCTCCTCCCAACAATGCAGACTGTAAACTATTTGTGTCTTTTCAGTCTGGGTGACTTCAATCTATGTATTCCTCCCAGAAATCTCCCATAGGCAGTTCAAATATTCTGAGGGCTTTCCACTACTTTAATATGGGAGTCATTCTATATTATTCCTCACTCACAGTATATGATTACTGTTTTTTTTGATTGAGTAATATATTTCTTTCTAATAATATTCTGATAGCATGAATTGGCAGGAGAAGATACCAGACAATAAGGCCCTTTCTCAAACTAAACTGTCAAGCATTCAAACGTTACTACAGAGAGTGCAAATGCAGGCTCAAGGTCGGCCATGTTGTTAGAAGGTCAAACTGGTTAAAAGCTGGCCAAAAAAACCCATTTTATAGAGAACTAATAAGGGGTAAGTGCTCACGAGGTCAGAAGAAGTGATTAAAAGGACATTTGGAAGGTCTCATTTTGTAACTTTGGAAGTATTTGTGAAGGTCCAGGACCAGCATGGTGTGCCTCATCAGAGAGGGTGTGGCATTCTATGAACAGGACTGACTGGAAACAGCTCTAAGGAAATACAAGATATATAAGTTTGGAGTAGCCACCTCAGGTGCTCACCTGGACCATTCGTACCCGACCTGTGGTAGAGCATTCCGAGCTCCATAACTCATCTCTAACATAGTGATGTCAATTTGGTCTTCAAAAGGAAGGATCAGAACCAACCAACCAGCAACAGTAACCTCAATACATGTATAAATTAGCCTCATCAAATTTTCTTAAGATAGGAAAGTAGTTTACGTCACAGTAATAATATGTTCTGCTATTGTTTATTAGTGGTGGTGGTTTAACCAATACATACATACAGATATATATATATATATATCTGTATGTATGTATGTATGTATACATACCCCAGGACTCACTTACAAAAAAGAAAGTTTCCATATTCACCAAACAATAAAAAAAGAGAAAAATAAGAAAATGCCTATTGAACCTGAAAATGGCTAAATAACTTTGATTCCAAATATAAAGGAGTATTACGGCTATAAGAAGCAACAAATGGGATAGAGGATAGCACAAAAAGACCCACGTGAATCCATGGAAAGTGAAGTAAGGAACGCAAGAAAAGTAGTATGTGCAGTGACTACAATTTAAATGGAAACAACAACCTTGAAATGATTGACCATGAATGTTGTGAAACCAGAAAGAATAAGATCACCCTCAAGAGATATGAGGAAAATACCTCCACCTGTTCTTTTGCAGAAGTGGGATATTCAGAAGTGTAGAAAAGTGCACAAAATGTCCGATGCTCTCATTGGATTGATCAGGTTTGCAGAATTTTGTTCATCTTTTTCTTTTCTTTTTTAAGGAAATGATTTGTTTTAAGTGAGACTCTCTTATAGAGGGTAGAAGGAAGGCTACAGGGGAAATCTGAGTGATGTAAAAAGAAAAGATATCAGTAAAAAGAGTATCAATCCTTTGGTGTCTTCAAAACCATTTCTCATTGGTTTCTTTTTCTTTGGAGGGGGAGGGTAGTATGTTTACTTTCGCAACATGACTATTGTAGTAACGTTTTTAATGGCTTCAGATTTTTAAGCTATACTAAGTAACTTGTTTTCTCAATGGGGGAAGTGAGGTGAGAAGAAGGGAAAAAATTTGAAATTCAGGGTTTTAGGGAAGTATATGTTGAAACTTGCTTTGTAACTAGGGGAAGGGGGGATTTAAAAATAGATAAATAAATTAAAAAAATATTTCACATCCAGTACTGACCTCTTCTGTATAAATTTGGTATAGTCTCGCTGTTTTTCTCATTGCTATTTTCCTTAGTGTAATTTCTACGGACTCCTTGAGGTATGAGATGTTAAGAGTTCAAGTATAATTGTTCCATTCTCTTTAATAGTGAAAAGATTTTGGTCTAAACATATCTACAGATCTTTTTCATTTTTCATGTTTGTCACTGTCCTTCCAGTTTCATCCCTACATGTTTTCAAGGAGTGACTTCTGTTGAATTTCTCATCAAGAATTCTTTAAATGTGTTTCTCTTGTCACAATTTCTTTATCTTATGAGGTGATACTTCTTTTAATTTTCTACCATCCTTCTACCATGAGATTTTACAATCCAGTTTATACTTGAAACCAGAATTGCCTTTGACTTCCATGTCTTTCTTCTTGGCTTACCAAGTTCCTTAGAACTCAAATATTTCATATCAAGGGCAGTTTCTAGGCTCTTTTGCCTCCTTGTTGTGGCAACTAGTTTACTAAATCAATTCAATCATCTTTTGGAAAGATGACAGTCCATGTTTATGTCTATTCATTTAATGCTCTCCTCTGTAAGTATACAGAAAATCCCAGAAAAACGTTGTTCTAAGTCCCCCCATGCTTCCAGGCCCAACTCCTCTGAGGAGACTTGACCGCTTCAGTCTCTCAATTCCCATAGCTATGTTTTTTTTTTATCTTTTATTCAATGGTTATTCAACAGGCTTTTATTCAATAGACTCTATTATGTTACTTTTGTTTGTGTTTCTCCTATCACCCAAACTAAACTTTTAATCCAAAGACGGCTGAAAAAGACATTATATGACTCAGTGTCTTGCCAATTAGTTACATGACAAATCTTCCTTAATTATGATGTGAGAATACTTGATGATAAAATGGACTGGCAAGAGGATTTGAGAGAGAAGAGCTGTATCAAATGCATTATTACATGAGGAAAAATATGCCCCTCTTCACCAGCCACTCAGACCTTTGTTGTACATAGTTGGCCCCCTCCAAATGACTCAGTGAATTACTGGGTCCCTCACAGAGGAAGTCAGTTTGTAATATGACAACCAGCTATCAAAGACTGGTATTCTAACTACATATATCAAGGCACTGCTTTCCCAGGTGGCGGGAATTCATACTAGTGGAAGGTACTTGAAAGTCATTAAGATATTCTGTCATAGAGGCAGCAGACTCTCAAATGTACATAAATAAAAAGGAACTTAGAGAAATAAGTAGAAGCTACAAAAAGCCAGATTTAGGTTTGATGGGAAGGAATAGCTTCCTAACTGCCAGAATTGCCCCAAAGTTGAATGGGATGGCTCAGGAAATGGTGAGTTTCCCCTCCTGGGAAATATTTGAGTAAAGTCTGGATACTCACTTCTCTGGGATGTTCCATAAAGGAATTCCTGTTCCTTATGGGTTATATTTGATCTTTACAACTTTGAGGTGAAATGGTCATTCTGGGAAACCGAGTAATAAGTATGACACATTCATATAGCTCTAAAGTTATGAAATGACCTTTGTAGTTACTGTTCGAATCAATCCTGTGAGGTAGATCCTAGAGGTATTGCGACATGAAAAAATTGGGCCCAGTGGTTTGCCCATGAGCACTCACAGCTTGGGATTTGAATCCAGACCCTCCCAACTCCAAATCAAGAATGGTATCTACTATGCCTTACTCTCATAAGGATAAAGTGTCTATTTTAAGAGGGAGGGTTGCTGTAAGCAGTCCAAGATAGAGAAAACAGCCTTCAAACTTTGGCCATGCTAAAAGTCCATAAAAGAATGGTTTTAGTCTAAGCTAATTAAGTGTAATCACTACAACAGCATCAAACCAAAACTCATTTAGCTTTGTTTTCTGTGGTCATGGTGGGAAATAGACACATCTGGATATCAAAGTTTATGGTGATGTATAAAGCCACAATGATCTAAAAAACAACGACAGCAACAAAAACTCCACTCCCTGGAAGCATAATGAGAAATCCTGGAAAATCAATCATAGGAACAGGTGGGACATAAAAGCAGCAGGCAAAATCAGCTGCCAAGCAGGCTTTGGGGAAAGGGGAGTTGAGTTAGAGGAAATCCCATTTGCACTGATGAGCAGAGTGTCTGCAAACCTTCTCTTGCTGGTTGGCATGCCCACGATCATGACTCCAAGGACAAATATATCATGAATGCAGGACAGAAACCAAAACACAGAACCCTCTAACAGAGATGGATGGTGTTACCCATTTACAGGAAGCTTTGTCCAAGCAAGATAAAACAATTCTGCATTCTCAATGTCAACACACTAGGAGAAAACTATTGAAGACACCAATAAGAGACCATAATGCTGATCATCAGAATGATCCCAAACCAATAAGCTTTGTGGAGTGAGTCCATACATACTTAGAACAGACCTTATTTTTCCTACTGTTTTGCGTCCACACCAACAACATTAATGGTTTCAAATGGAATTAAATATTTATTAGACAAGGTGCTAATAGAATGCCAGACCTGAAGTCAAGACTTATCTTCCAGAGTTAAAATCTGATTTCAGGGGCAGCTAGGTGGCACAGTAGATAGAGCATCAGCCCTGGAGTCAGGAGTACCTGAGTTCAAATCTGGCCTCAGACACTTAATAATGACCTAGCCGTGTGGCCTTGGGCAAGCCACTTAACCCCACTGCCTTGCAAAAACCTTTAAAAAAAAAGAGGGTTGAGCTAGATTATTGACTAAGCATATTGACTAAGGGAAAAAACCCCCACAAATTACCATTATCCATGTTGTTGTGGTTTCATTTGTTTTAGTTAATTATTTCCTAAGTATGTTTTAATAAGAGCATTTTGATCTTTAAGTTTCACACTTCTGAACCAGAGGGCTTCCAAAGTCCCCTCTTATTATAAATCTATGATCCCTTGAGCTTCCTTCTCTAAAAATAAAGGGTATGACAGTAAGAAGAGTGATGGACTCAGTCAGGGAAGTCCAGCCTAAATTTTGCTTCTGCCATCTGACTGCCCTTATGACCTTGGAATCACCTGCAAATTCAAGGAATTGAACTTTCTGATCTTTAAGGAAGGCCCCTTTCAATTCAAAATTAAAAATCCTATCATCTCCAAATTAACTGTGTTCTGTTATTTTAATTGGTTGTCAAATGGCACGACCTTGTTCAGTCGAATTTGACTCTTTGGGACCCCACTTGGGGTTTTCTTGGCAGAGCTATTGAAGTGGTTTGACATTCCTTCTCCAGTTTATTTTACAGATGAGAAAAGTGAGACAAACAAGGTTCAGTGACTTGCCCAGCATCACACAGCTATTAATTATCTGAGGTCAGATTTGAACTCAGGAAGATGAATCTTTCTGGTTTTAGACTCAGAACTCTGCCTACTATGACACCACCTAGTAACCCACATATGCATGACCTCAGGACTTTTCAATTTTTATTATGGTATCACTCAGGAAGTTGGAGTCTGGCCATCTTACCCCCATAGTGGGCTGCTATCCCCCAACTCCCTTCTGCATGTGGGAGGAGGGCATCTGGCAGCAAAGGCATCAGAACTGTCACAATGAGGCTTTCATTTGAATAGCAAACCAAATAAGAAGCAATGTCTACGGACCCTTGAGAAGGGGAAGGGAGACTGTGCCAGGGGAAAGCACCCTTCATCCTCTAGCTTAGGGGGTTTTAGTTTGGAAATTATTAACTTTTAAAAAAATATATATTTTGCTATTTTGCATATATGTAATATGTACTTTTGCATTTAAAATCACAAGTTATTGACTCTTCGTATCCCCCTGCAGTTAGCACAATATTTGATATATATATCAATATATATATTTGATATACATATCAAAGTAAGCTAAAATATATATATATATATATATATATATATATATATATATATATAGTAGGTGCTTCATAATTTTTGTTGATTG
Organism: Macrotis lagotis; assembly: GCF_037893015.1. Lineage (NCBI taxonomy): Eukaryota > Metazoa > Chordata > Mammalia > Peramelemorphia > Peramelidae > Macrotis > Macrotis lagotis. The sequence continues at coordinate 29,094,632 of NC_133664.1, forward strand.
AATTTAAAACATTATTCTGGGGAGAGATTCATAGATTTCACCAGAGTGATTGCAAAAGAGATCTTTGCCTCAAGAATAGTTAAGAACATGGGGCAGCTAGGTGGTGCAGTGGATAGAGCACCGGTCCTGAAGTCAGGGGTACCTGAATTCAAATCTGGCATCAGACACTTAATAGTTACCTAGCTGTGTGGCCTTGGGCAAGCCACATAACCCCATTTGCCTTGCAAAAAATACCCTAAAAAAAAAGAATAGTTAAGAACCCCTGCTGTGGTTGAAATGACCCACAATCTACCAGTCATTCTACTTCCCCCCATCTCAGACTCTAAGCATTCAGTGTGACAGAATAGATTATATCAAAATTATAATCAAAGCTACACTGACAGCCCAACAGTGAGAAAGAAACAGGAGCAGCCTCTCAACTTCTAGATATGAACCACTCACACTGACACAGGAACATTTTCCAAACTCTAGTGAAATAAGGACATGCATCCTCTTCAGCAAATCTGCCATTCATGGAAAACAGCCCTTATGGAGGTCCACCCACAGTGTAGCCAGTCAGGACACTCTGTCACCAGGAAGCCAATGCTCCAAGCTTCCCATCTGTTTGGATGGAGTACAGCATTTTGGAGACCATGAGTAAAGAAAACAATTTTTGCCCATGTCTGGATGGCAAATAATGCGTCTGACTCTAAAATGTCTCCACCATCCCTCCTTGCCTATGATAAATCCTCTGTTGTAAACTTTGAATTGGAGCAATTGTATTTTTTCCACTTTTTCATTATGCCTACTCCTGTATTTCTACATAATACACAGTCATCTTAAATTTAACACACCCAAAATAAAACTCTTAAGTCCCCCAACTTGCTCTGCTCCTCCAAGCTTAATTCCCCTGCTTCTGAGCTGGGTACCACCAGCCATGTAACCATCTAAGCTCCCAACCTTGAAGTTATGTTCAACTCTTCACTCAATCAATTAATAAACAATAATCAAGTGCCTACTGTGGGCCAGACAGTATGGTAGGCACCTAGGATAGCAACATGAAGAATGAAACCATCTTCACTCTCCAAGAACTAACCTTTCATCAGAGATAACAATCACATATATAAATATAGAGAGAGAATAAATATAACAAAAATGGAATTTAGACTTAAGGATATGATATAGAAAATGTTAATAATGTAAATTAAACTTTAAAATGTGTTGAGTATACATTTTCCCAAAGAGCTATTTGTTAAATATTCATTAGAATTCCACTGATGACATCCCCCCAAATAACTATAAAATAGTTTGACTATATTGACTATATATTATTGACTATATAATAGTTTACATGAAAAAGATCTCGGGGTCTTAATGGATATAAGGCATTATGAATCAGTAGTATGAAATTGAATCAAAGTAAGCTAAAATGACTATCAGATGCATTTTAAGAGGGGGGTAATATCCAGAATAAGAGACATGACAATTCTGCTATCTTTTGCCTTGTCAGAATATTATCTAGAATATAATACATGTTTGAAAGAATTTGGAGGAGAGTGAAGAAGAGGGTGGTGAGGGAGTGTGGAGAGACTGTCATTGGAACATCAAGAAACAAAGAATGTTTTGTTTGTAGTATAGAACATTTTGGATAGGGGGCAGGGATGTGATCACTGTCTTTATTATTTTGAGGACTATCTTATGTAAAAAAGAATTAAACTTGTTTTCCTTGGAATGATGTTATAAAATCACAAGCAATGAGTGGAGTGCCAGAGAGCTAAACTTGGGATTGATACTGAGCAAAACTTCCTAAAATTTTGAACTAGAAAACAGGCTATTAGGGGAGGTAGTAAATTCCACTTTATGGGAGGTTTTCAAGCAAAGGCTGCATTGATCACTGGTTGGTTATATTGTAGCCAGAATTCTTGTTCAGAATTGAGTTTGGACTAGAAGGGCTCTGAGATTCTATTTCAAATAGGACAGTTAGCACTCAAAATATTCTGTGACTATATGTGCTTAGAGGGGGGAAAAGAGTAAGGAAATAGATCTGATCACCTCCAGCAAAGGCCTTCAAACTCTAAAGAGATCAAAATCAACAATCAGGACTTTTTGATCAAAGAAAAATGTTGTAAGCAGCAAAGAAAAAAAAGAGTTGAAATATCAAACATCTGTTTGATATATCAAACAAAACGTTTAATGTAAAGGAGGACAGGAATGCAACAGTCTAAAAGTCAAAAGATGAACAAAACTGAGCATAATCCCAAAGTGGAGAAAAAAAATATATCACTTCCAAATATTCCTCAACAAAAGACCAGACCTGAACAGAATCTTTTCAATGCAAATGCAGGAGTCAAGAGAAACAGAGAAATGTCATTAAGTACCTTTGATCCATTGAAAGGGACTATATGATAATAAATTGTTTATACTCTAATGGGAAAGAAAGTAAAATCCGCTCAGAAGTCTATCCCTTCAAGGGTCATAAACAAAGCTAAATAAGCAGGCAGAGGGCATTTGGGAAGAAGGAAATGAGAAAAATGGAGAAGGAGAAGGAACAGGAGATAAGAGGGGTTCATTAATAGAAGAGTATGTAAAAATGGAAGGGACAGGCATCTTCCAACTAGCCAAGGAAGACTTAACATATTCATCCATGCACATTTAGAGCATGACACAGAAATGTATTTATCTTAATTGGAAAATAGGAGGGGAAAAGTAGGAGAGATGGAGTTTGATGATGATGTTTTGTCTTTCATTCTCAAAGGAAACCAAGACAAGAGGTAGCTGCTGCCATGACAAGCACATTAATGGGGGGGGGGGGGGACTGTGCTCCCTCAACAGCATCACTTTCTCCTCCAGAGCCATCTGGGTCCAGTGACCAGACATGGATCAGGATGACTGGAGATGCGAGGCAGTCAGGGTTCAGTGACTTGCCCAGGGTCACATATAGCTAGTAGATGTCAAGGGTCTGGGAGGTTGGATTCGAACTCCCATCCTTCTGACTCCATGACCAGTGCTCTATCCACTATACCACTGCTGAGGGACAGCAGGATATATAAGTGAGTAGTCTTAAGCAGAAAAAAATGAACAATACCAATCTTTAACCTCTCTGGAGGGGACTTGAAAGAGATATTAAAAGGAAAGAAAGAATAAAAGCCTAAGATTGGGAACAGAATGAGTGAAGAAGGGAAACATATTGGTTCAGGTATTCCAATATTTTCTTCTTTGTAAGGGATGGAGTGGGAAAAGAAAGAAAAAAGTACAAGAGGACAGGAAGGAGAGAATGGCATACTTCATAGTCATAACCATAAATATGAATATAAAAGATTAACCTATAAAATAAAAGAAGATAGAATGGATTAGAAAGCACAATCCAACAATGTTTTTGACAGGAAATTCATTTGACATAACTAGTCATATAGATTAAAAATTATGACTGGGAAAAAATCTATTTTTCCTCATGCTAACTAAAAAAAGACAAGGATAACCATTAGAATTTCAGTCAATAAAAAAATAGACTTGATAACAAAGAGTTAAGATATCAGATATTTTTTGATTGTTATCAGTCCAAACCTCAGATGGCAATGATCATTTATCAAATACTACTGTCTGCCAGACACTGTGGTGCTTGCTATAAAATAATGCCCAATTTATGTGCATCAAATGAATAGCTTCTAAAAAATTTTAAAAGTTAATCCAATTTCACAGAGAAATAAACAGTGAAACTCTATGTGGGGAATTTGAGATATTCTTTGGACACACAAACTAATTTAACAAAAATTAGGAAGGATAGGGGTGGCTAGGTGGCGCAGTGGATAGAGCACCGGCCCTGGAGACAGGAGTACCTGAGTTCAAATCTGGCCTCAGACACTTAATAATTACCTGTGTGGCCTTGGGCAAGTCACTTAACCCCATTTGCCTTGCAAAAACCTAAAAAAAACTTAGGAAAGATGATTGTGAATAGATCTTTAGAAAAATTAGGGATGATAGATCTATTGTGATTAATGAATTGGAAGAGAAAAGTTTACATAAATCTCAGTTTTGTATGACACTTTTCTAAAAGTTGATCGTGAACTGCACATAAAAAACCTCATAAGCAAATTCACAAAAGCAGAAATAATAAATTTTATGCTGAATCTGATGCAAACACAAATGCAAACTATGTATATATTCATAACTTTCAAGAAAGGATGAAAAATGAATTGGAGACTAAATACTTTAAAAATAAAGAATCAGTAAGTCAGAGAAAAATCACAAAACCAACAGAAAATGAGAGAGATTATATTATGAGATATAGATACAGTCATCCTCAGAAGAAAAAAATACCTCTTTATGTTTTCATTAACAAAAAAAGAGAAAGAACTTGCACTGGGAAAATATTTTTTTTTAAAAAAAGAGAGAAGTAAACAAATCAAATAAGTAAAATTACCACCAAAGTAGAAAATCTGAAAATATTTTTAAAATGACAAAATTGAAAGGAAAAAATACTTGGATCATGAAAAAGAATTGATTTGGGATGAAAAAGAAATAAATAATGTCAGATTTTTTCAAATACAAGTCTAAATTGTTCCTCTTAAAAAAGAAAAAAAATCATAACATGACATCAGGAAAGCTATGAGTAACTATTTGATCAGTTTAATGTGTAAACAAAACTGATCATTTAGTTGAAATCAATGAATATTTACAAAAATATGAAATACTCAGGTCAATATGAGCACTAGATTATTTCTTTTTTTTTTTAAGGGTTTTGCAAAGCAGTGGGGTTAAGTGGCTTGTCCAAGGCCACACAACTAGGTCATTATTAAGTGTGTGGGGCCGGATCTGAACTCAGGTCCTCCTGACTCCAGGGCTGGTGCTCTATTCACTGCACCACCTAGCCACTCCTAGATTATTTCAATAATCCAATCCTAGAAAAAGAAACAAAACAGAGAAAGAAACACACACACACACACACATATACACATATATGCATATATATGCATATACATACATATATACATATAAATCCCCAAAATGTATCAATCCAAAAAAATAACTCAAGTATTAGGAAAAGGCTAAGCAAATACATTAAAAAAGAGTATGCACTGTAATCAGTTTGAATAAATACTAGTTATTGAGGTTTGGTTTACTATAAGGAAAACTATATAAATAATCTATGTACTAGCAAAAATTTAAAAAAACATGACTATGTCAAATGCTGAATAAAATTGATAAAAACATTAATACTTTTAAGTTGAAAACATAGAATAAATAAATAAACCTCTCTGACAAATAGTATCTATTTAAAACCAATATCCCACATTATACATTATGGAGCTAGGCTAGAGGAATTTCCAATAAAATCAGGGAATGAAACAAAAATGTTCATTGTCACCACAGCCACTTAACATAGTATTCTAACTATAGCAATAAGAAAAAAAAAGAACTAAAGAAAAAAGAAATTGAAAGTATAAACACAGGCAACAATGAAGCAATACTATGAAAATCTCAAACTCTATCTGAAGCATTCATATAAAGCCAACTAAAATTAATTGGAACAATAAATTTAGCACCATTGCATTAATATAGAATATGTGTAAATCTTTTTTTTAATTGCTATAGCAATTTTATTGTTTCACTGGTGCAAAATCATGATACTTGTGTAAAGCATTTTCCCCTAAATTTACAATAATGGAGGTTATACATAAACTATATAGATCACAATTAGAATATGTGTATATCTTTGTGATTTCTGTATTTTATTAACAAAACCCTGAATGAAGAGATATAAAGAGAAATTCTAAAAACAATATTTAAAGAATATATATTAATATTTGAGAGTCTAACTACCAAAACTCATAAGAAATATCTACATAAGAAATATCTAAAAATACTACAAAGAAATCTATAGAGAAAAGCAGACCTAATTCATAAGAGAAATATCATTTGCTCATGATACTAATGCAGAATTCACTCCTCCCCACAAAAAAGAGAGAAACCATCACTTTAAAGCTAGAAAAAAAATTATCTGAGGAATAAAACATCAAGAATCTCAGGGAAATAATTTTAAAAATTAGGAAAAACAGAATCCTTTAAGCATTATATGTCTCAAACTACAATAAGAAGCTACAGTCACCAGAAATTGTTTGGTACTGATTAAGAAACAGAGAGGTGGGATCAGGAGAACATTGGGCACAAAACAAACATATAGTAATAAACATTATTCAAATAAACCCCAAATATCTATTATAAGCCAATGATTCATGCTATTTGATTGGGGGGGGGACTTCTGGAAAAACTGGAATGTAGTCTGTCAAAAATTAGGTACAGAACAAAATGTCATATCATATACCAAGATAAACTCAAATGGAAACATCATTTAGAAAACATAGGTCTAATAGTAGTATCCCTGAAAGACATGCAAAGACCTATACATCAAAGAAACCAAAGAAAGATAGAATGGACCATGGGGACAAAAATAGTTATAGGAGTTGTTTTTGTAAAAGAACTAGAAATTAAAGGAGTTCCTATCTCTCTACTGATAGGTGTCCAAAGTATAGCATATGGACATAATGAAATATTATTTTATCATAAGAAATGATGAAATGGACTGGTTGAGAAAAGTTGGGAAGACTTGGATAAACTGATATGGAGTGAAGTGAATTGGGGTAGGAGACCATTATATAACATCAACATGATACATAAAAGCAAATATAAAACTAAGAACTCTGATAAATGCAATTATCAACCACAATTTCATAGGAGTCATGAGGGAGTGTATTATTCATCTATTGATATGTGATAACCCAAGGTGCAGAATAAACACAGTTTAATACAGGAATTTGTTTGACTTATCTATACCTAAGGTACCTACCTAAGGTAGAAATTTTTTTTCAACTAAAAAAATTTAAACATTTTATTTTGTCTAATGTAAAATGTAAAAAAAAAACAGTTTAACAATCTGTTTTTAAAAAGTTTGAGTTCTAAATTATCTCCCTCTCTCCCAAATCTCACCACCTCCTCAAGAAGGTTGATTATACATGGCAAATTTGGGAAACTCAACAGTGGCCACTGGATTCAGTTTACATCCCAATTCTAAAAGGCAATGCCAAAGAGTGTTCAAATGACCAAACAATTGCACTCATTTCACACACTAGCAGAGTTATGTTTCAGAATCTGCAAGAAGGTTTCATTAATATATGAACCAAGAATTAACAGAAAAGTAGGCTGGTTTTCAAAGATGGAGCGACTAAATTTCCAATATTCCCTGGATTATGGAGAAAATAAGGATGTTCCAGAAAAAAGCATTACTGATTGCTTTATAACAGCACAATTGTAACATGATTTTTAATTTTGTCTGTGCACCATATTGTTAAATGATGATTACTTATAATGCTTAATAACTAAAAGGAAAATATTCCTGAGAATATGGCCTTTCAGGTAGTCACTAGTAAATTCATTTAAATTCTATTTTACTCGCTGGTTCTAGTATATCAAGAAATTTTCCTTGATACTTTCTTGAAATATTGATATTATTAATCATGGTTTTCAGGTAACCCAATAATTCTTAAATTATCTCTCTGATCTATTTTCTGGGTTGATTTGCTTTTCCAATGTGATATTTCATATTTTCTTTTTTTTCCCATTATTTTAGAATCCTTCCTTTCTTGGTGACCCAAAGAGTTATTAGATTCTACTTATTCAGTTCTAATTTTTTTTTTAGGTTTTTGCAAGGCAAATAGTGTTAAGTGGCTTGCCCAAGGCCACACAGCTAGGTAATTATTAAGTGTCTGAGGCCAGATTTGAATTCAGGTACTCCTGACTCTGGGGCCAGTTCTCTATTCACTGCACCACCTAGCAGCCCCTCAGTTCTAATTTTTGAGGAATTCTTTTGAAATTCTTTTACCTTTTGGGTAATTCTGTTTATAAGGTGTTCTTTTTGTCAGTATTTTTGTACCCCTTCTACAGAGTTATTAATTGTGTTTTCATAATTTTTGTTCCTTTTCTCTCATCTCATGACATAATTTTTCCTCTACCACTCTTTTTTATTTTGAAAATCATTTTTTCACACATCTGGGAATTCTCATTGAGCTTTTGTACAATTCATATTTTTCTTAGAGGCTTTACTTGTAGCCATTCTGACTTTTCTTCTGTATTTGTGCCTTAATTTTCCCTATCACCATAGTAACTTTTTATGATCAGATTTTTTTTTTTTTGCTGTTGCTCCTCATTTTCTTAGCCTTTTTCTTGATTTTGAATTTTATGTTAAGGCTGAGCTCTGCTCCCAGAGTGTGTGGGGAGGAGCAGAGCACTGTCTCAAGTTTCAATCTTTTTTTTGCACTGTTGTTTTCAAAACTAGTTCTGGGTGCTTGGAAGTTTTTGTATCTTCCTTGGATATGGGCAGAAGAGTGGTCACTGCTCCCCTGGTTGATACTTTTGTTCTCATCTAGGAAGGGTCCCTTATAACCTTGGGATGGTAAACTGGTTCAGAGTCCCTGACCTCTTGTGACATTTTGGGCTTCCTCACCAAAAGTGCTCATTTCAGTACTTGACTATAACTTAGAAGTGAGATGAGGCAATGGAGTTGCCACACAGCTTTCCCTCAGAGTTCCTACTCTCCCCTTGATTCTCTCCACTCTTAAAACTAAGACCCAGAAGTGAGTTTAAACACTGGACTTGCCAGAGTCTGATCTTTCATCCAGGTCTAGCAGGGGGTCCCTGTATTCTTTCTGCCCAATTGCCAGGTCCTCTTACTATCTCCAGTTTGAGAAATGAAGCCATTGATGTTTCTGTCCCACCACTGATATGGGACATCTATGTGGGCTTTAGGTTAGCCTCCAGCCTCCCATCATGGATCTCTTCTTCCAACTTCTTAAGTTGTCCTGAACTGGAAGAATGTCTCACTGTGACCTTTTGTTGGCTCTGCCATGCCAGAACTCAATCTGAGGTATTATTTTAAAGTTGTTTGAAGGACAATATTGAAAGAGCTAAGCCCAGGGATTTCTATACTCTGCCATAATGGCTCTGATCTTCAGTTGAAAATTTTTAAAAGGAGGGGCGGCTAGGTGGCACAGTGGATAAAGCACTGGCCCTGGAGTCAGGAGTACCTGGGTTCAAATCCGGTCTCAGACACTTAATAATTACCTAGCTGTGTGGCCCTGGGCAAGTCACTTAACCCCATTTGCCTTGCAAAAACAAACAAACAAAAAAAAAGAAAACTTTTAAAAGGAAAGAAAAATAAAAATAAAAGTGGTGTCTTCAAACTCTCTTTTTAAGAAAATTAGCAGAAGGGAATAGAAGGAAAGCCAGAAAGAATCCCAGAGAAGTAGGACAGCTTTGAAAGTTTCATGCTGAACTTATCACATATTTAAAAGTAAACTAAAAATAAAGACTTTTATTTCACATCCAATCCTCTTCTTACATTAAACCATGTAAATGAAAATATCCATTTTATGTTATATTTAAGCATTTAAAAAAAAACATTTTTAAAGAAATGAGTAGGCAATTCTTAGACTTCAGCCAGAGCCATGAAGTAATACTCTAGCCAACATAACCCACTCTTGATTAAATTTCTTAAAATACAGTCATCATGAAAACATCTAGGTGGATTTGGTTAATGTAAGAAATATGAAATTAGAAAGCTTCCAATCTCCACCCTCACTCCCCCCGAGGCGATAACCTGACAAAGGGATGAACAGATATCAGAATCTAAAAACTAATATATTTAGGCAATGCCTGAAGAGAAAGAAGACAAATGCCTCGAATGAAAAGCCTGCCATTCTGAAGTGCTCTAGTAGGGCAGAGATGTCTCAAGGGAGCTGGAGGGCATTTCACTGGGAGCCAAGTAACTCCAATATATTGAGCTCCATGGTTAAAGATTTATTTTTATTGTTTCATTTGAATCAATTTTACTTTCAGAAATAAAGAGAAACAAATTGCTCTGGGTTCTTGAGAAGAAAGGCACTTTCGAAACCTGACAGATAAGGAAAACCCTACAGAAAATGGGTATAGAGAACATTCAGAAACTAAGGGCAATCTAACCTAGAAAGTGCATCTGCTATTTCTCAGGAGACCCATTACTTTACTAACTCTCCACACTAAATTCATATAAAGAGGAATAGAAACAGTTTAAGAAATATTCCATCATTATAAGATTAGCATTCAAGTGGTTTGGGGCTAACAGGATCACTCCACCTAGCCAATCTTTCATCACCAGGATGACAGAGTGCTAACCAGAACAAGGAAGGTAAAAAGAGTCCCCTCAAATTTGCAATGCAATCAGCTCTTATTTTTCTGTGATGGGACTTAAAAACTCCAAAAATGTAAAGTAATTTAATTTTTTCATAACCATTCAGTTAGAGCTTTCAATTACCAAATAACAAATGGTCTTCATCAAACTTGCCTTTTGAAGATGTACCATAATAGATTTGAAGTAAGAGAAATGATTCAAAACCTATTTACTACCTTAATACTCTACAAATCAGTTTCCTCATCTGCAAAATGATGGAATTAGGCCAGAGACTTCAGAGATTCCTTTCAACTCTAAATCAATAAATCTATAATACTTATCATTCCATGTTTCCCAGGTAAAAAGGAACCATTTTGCCAATGGAATTTTGAAAATTAACCTATCCTGACTGGATTATCAGTTCTGTTGTTTTTCATAATTCCTACAATTATCTTCAGTCTGGGGAAACTCGCAAGCCTTCTGACCCCTTTAGTTGCTTTTGTTAGGCTTGTCCATTGAGAATTGGGCAAATGAAAATGGCAGACTCCGGATGCATCATTAGAGAACAGGAATGGACTGCAATCAACCCTGTCCCCCGCCAAAAATAAAAGAAGAAAGAAAAATACCTAAACAAGTTCCTGGAAATAGATATTCCTCAAAAGAGGTAGAGAAGGACTGTTCCTCAATAGGTTTGGTACACCTTATATCATATTTATAAACAAGTTCCATCAAATTAAAATCTTCAGATTGGACTAGATGGTCTCTAAAGGGCATACTTAGTGGATAGAATATTGGACCTAGAGTCAGGAAGACCTGAGCTCAAATAAGTCTCAGAAACTTACTAGTTGAAGGATGCTGGGCAAATCATAACCTCTGCCTGCCTCAGTTTCTTCATCTCTAAATTGTTGATAATAATAGGACCTACCTCTGAGGGTTGTTGTGAGGATGAAATGAGATATTCACAAAATAATGTACAAACTTAAAGCACCACAATAAACACTAATTACACATTATTTTGTCAAATATATGGGTCGGATGGTGAATAAAGTTTGAACACAGGGCTTTTTGAAATTAATCTTGAGTGACGATAATAATCTATTGTGATTTACTCTGTAGATTGAATTTCATAGGTAAAAAAAAAAATTTAAATCCCACAATCATTAAGATTCTCCCCAATAGAATATACCCTCCTGGAAGGCAGGGAGCATCTCTCATTTTTATCTCTGAATCCTCAGCATCTTGCATAATGTCTGACACAGGGTAGATGTTTAATATATGCTTGTTGAGTTGAATTGAACTCCACCATTCCCTCTAGGGGATCCTAATTCAGAGAAGGGCTCTCTGCCAGATGCTGAGGTTTGATAGGAGTATGCTTACAGTAAGCGGATGCCACTGCTCATAAAGATGCAGCCCAGTTGGCTGCTAACATGCAGACATATACAAAAGCTGATACATGATATACTTGAATTCATCTATAAGATGCTGATCAAACATAAATTTTCAGGCAGGTTACACTGGGCCAATTATTTGAATGTATGTTGTCTTTTGAATTCATATATAAGATTTTTTAGAGGTTCTGCCCTCCATAAAGTAGGAAAAATATGTTCACATGAACTGTTTAATTCAGTAACAATTATTCAGTAAATATTGGACTAAAGTCCAAGATAGAATGGGAAAAAAGGAATATTTATGTTTCTCTGAAGATCTAGACGAGATGAAAAAAGAAGGCTCTTGTATGGTCAATAAAACCATTCCGTAATAATAGTAGCTAATGTTTCTATAACTTTAAGATTTACAGAGCACTTTTCACATAACAACCCTAGGGGAGGGGAATATTGCATATACTATTTGCCTCATTTTATGGTTGAGGCTTGCAGAGAGAGGCAGGGACAGGCAACAAGTCAGGACCAAAGTCTAGTCCAATGACCCAGTCCAATACTTTGCATATTCTCGGTATACAATAAAGGATTAAGACAGTGCTAACTGCTCTTAGGTTTCTTCCAACTTCCGATCTAGCCATCACTCACCAGAGGTCCCTCACTTAGCAAGAGTAATTTTGTAAATCTGAAAAGCTTAAAATAATATTAACACATTATATATTTTCCATCAAAGTTTAATTAGGAAAAGTCAGAAATTGAGGCCTTTTTTTTGGTTGTTATTGTTTTGTTATTTTAGGTTTCTGCAAGGCAAATGGGGTTAAGTGGCTTGCCCAAGGCCACACAGCTGGGTAATTATTAAGTGTCTGAGACAGGATTTGAACCCAGGTACTCCTGACTCCAGGGCTGGTGCTTTATCTACTGTGCCACCTAGCTGCCCTGAAACTGAGGCCTGTTAATTTAATTTGTGAATTTATTATATAGCCATTAAATAATCTTTAAACAGAAAAGAACCAAAGTTAGAAGATTGGCTCTGTATAATCTAATAATCTACAAGCACAATGTGAAGTCCTTGATGAGAGGTATGGCTTCATTTTTGTCTTGGTCTCACAATACTAAGACAGGAGGAAACTGAGGCAAATGGGATTAAGTAACATGCCAAGGGGCACATAGCTAGTAAGTGTCTGAGGTGAGATTTGAATTGTGGTCTTCCTGATGTGAAATTCAATACTTTACTACACTCCATATCTGTAGGTATTACTTCCCTGATCAACCAGTTCCACCACTCAAAAGGTTCTTTTACCAATGGGAGCCATCTAACTTTTGTCCTACAGCCTTCCCATAGAAAAGGCCTCCTCCAACTCACCACACATTAGCATAATACAAGAAGGAAATTTGGCCTTTTCATCTTAAAAAATTAAAATCACTATACAGAACTGATTGAAGGGTTGTTCTTGAATACTTCTTGTTTCCTTTTGAACTTTCTGTGAAGCTGATCCCCCATATGTAGGAGAATATGAGTTCCTTAGCACCATATGAGAGATAGACAGTGATGGGATTCAGCTGGTTTGGCAGAACCAATACCTAATTTAATGTCAAGTTCAGCAAATCGGTTGTTAAAATGGCACTTGTAATCAGGGTTCTAAGATTGCCACCCAATGTGGAAATTACAAATTTACATTCCTTACCTTTTTTTGACCTTCATCTGTGCAACGGGTTTTCTAAGAGTCCATAGTACTGTTCAATCCCTCCATGGGTGAAAAAAAAATTAATGGAACTATGCTGGTAATATTTATTTATTTACTTCTTAAGACTCATTATACCTTTGATGAAATAATACATTTTACTTCCCTCATTTTTGTTTCTTCAGTAAAGAAACATATAACATAAAAAGAACAAAGTGTCAAAAAAGCAGAGGGTGACAGGTTGCCATTTTTTCCCATTTTATGTTATGCCCAAAGTTTCCCCAAGATGTGTACCCTAGTGTTCCCTGAACGGTGAGAGCAATAGGAATCTAGAACAGAATGAACTAAGAGAAATGGAGATTTCAAGGGTTATCTTATCACCCACTTCAGAAGTCATGGAAAAGAAGGGGGGAAAAAAGAGTTAGGATAGATAGAATGAGTTTGGGTTCCATGTATGTTCCAACATGGGCTGCTGTGGTCACGTGGCAGCTTTCATTCCATAAAGATACATTTGCTTACTGAGAGTAATATAACAATCTAGTTTTATGGATGTCTTATTGTTCTTTGAATATTAAACTACCTTTCAGTATATCTTTTTATATACTTAAAATGGTAATTAAGTCAGAGAACTAGTTGTTAATTCATTGAATCCCACCACTGGAGGAGGAGACCTGAGTTCTAGATCAAGCCCTGAAATAAGATTTTTCTGTGATTTCAAATACCCCATCAGTAAAAATGAAAGTGGTGTATGATCTGAATAGAGCAAAGTAGTGAATTTGGAGTCAGAGGTAGACTCTCCTCCCTTAGACAGCACATTCTGTGGACCTGTTCAAAGAACAGGCTGAAACTAGGTAATCTCTAAGGACTTGCCCTGGTTGAAATCTATACACTTATTACTAGATAATCTAAAAAATTCTTCTGAGCCTTAATTTGTTTTAGAATAATCCTGTACAATTTTGCAGCTAACATTTCTGATAAAGGTTTCATTTTTCCAAGTAAAGAACTGAGTCAAGTTTATAAGATTACAAATCATTCTTGTAAAATTGATTAATAGATATTGATAAATAGTCAAAGGATTTGAACAAGCAGTATTAAGATGAAGAGATCAAAGCTATAGTCATATGGAAAAAATATTTTAAATCACTATTAATTAGATTAATGAAAATTAAAACAATCCCAAAGTACCTTACTCTTAGATTGGCTAAAATGACAGAAAATGAAAAAATAAAAAAAATGAAAAATATTGGAGAAGATGTGGGAAAACTGGCATACAAATTCATTATTGGTGGAGTTGTGAACTGATTCAACTTTTCGGGAGAGCAGTTCGGAATTATGTTCAAAGGGCAATAAAACTGTGCATATCCTTTGAACTGGTAATACCATTGCTAAGTCTACATCACAAAGAGATCACACAAAAGGTAAAATGATCCACATATACAAGAATATTCTTAGCAGTTCTTTTTGGGGTGGCAAAGAATTGGAAATTGATGGTTTGCCCATCAACTGGGGAATGGCTGAAGAAATTGAGGTGCATGAATAAAATGTTATATTATTGCTCTATAACAATGAGCAGGCAGAGTACAGAAAAAATGTAAAAACTTGTATGAACTGACATGGAATGGAGTGAACAGAACCAGGAGAACACTATACACCCTAGCAGTAACACTGTGCTATGATCCGCTATGATAGATTTAGCTCTTCTCAGCAATATAGTGATTGAAGACAATTCTAAGAGACTTGTGATGGAAAACACCAATCCCATCCACAGAAGGAACTATGGAATCCGAATGAATACTATTTTCATATTTTTACTTTTGTTTTTTGGCTCTTCCCTTCTCATGGTTTTTCTCTTTTTAATCTGAGTCTTTTTTTTTCATAGAGTGGCCAGTATGGCAATATGTAACGTGTAACATGACTGTTCATGTATAATCTTTATCACATTATTTGCTATCCTTGGATGGGAGGACAGGAAGGAGGAGGGAGAAAACTTTCCAAAAATGAAGTTGAAAATCACCTCTAGTATAAATGGGAAAATAAAAATCAATGAAATAAATAAATAAGTGACATTTTAAAAATAGACTAAGCCCATTATCTCCAAATCTCTCACACAGAGACACACAAATACCATAAAACTATGTTTATCTATTCAAAGTAAGAGAGTGGTTTCCAACCCAGTAGACTTAGTTCCTAGCTATTTTTGCCCGGACCATGCAAATTGCTTCTCCAGATTCCTCCAAAGATGGCAGTGAGCTGACTACATAAATCTGAACAAAACTGAAACTCAAAGCAATCCCTGTTAATACAGGATAGCCATGTCTGTTCCTCTCCAGATTTTCCTTACCCAGCTGGCCCAGGTACCTTCTCTCCTTCCTCAATCTCTTCTTTTCATCTTTCATTTATGTGCTGCCTTCACTCTATTAGACTGTAAGCTCTTTGAGGCTACAGATTGTCTTTGTTTCTTCCTGTATTTGAATTCATAGATCTTAGCAGTATAACAATCACTTAATGAATGTCTGTTGTTGACTTCTTGCATCTGAAACAAGTGGGAAGAAACAGACTCTTAATTCATTTGAACCAAGGGCATAAATTTGGGACATAAAAAGCTCACTATTGTACTGACATCAGCAGAAGATGAAGGATAGGATGGGGAAATGTTTCACCTGTTGTTGGGGAAGGAAAAAGGAAGTTCAGGTACCATCTAGCAACTTCCTATTTTGACTAATTTTTCTTGCTAACTAGATGCTAACTTGTTTCCTCACTATTAAATGAATATAAGCATAATTGATCCCCTAAATTTTGGCTCCCTGGGCCAAAGCCCATCACTCCCATCCTGGTTACAACTCTGAGTAAACTGTTTTGTTACAAAATGAAAAGGAAAGTTAAAGACTTTTAGTGTGCCATGTCACCTAATTTCCCTTGAAGATTAGGAAAACGATGTCACTATCCTGAATTAAAGCTCTTTAGACAGTCTCATCCAAGGGCTCTGGAAATGGAAACCAAGGATCTGGAACCCAGTAGTTTACTTCAAATTGAAATTTTCTTGCATAAAGTTGGGCCTATATGTGATTAGGTGGGCCTCATCCTAGGAGGCTCTTCCTTATGAAATTAAATAATTGATCTATTTTATACTATGGATCTTTGCAGGACAAAGAAAACCAACTGACTCAATCTGGGGTGGCTTGATTATGTGAATCTACCACTTTCTCCATTGGCCAAAGGTTTATAGCTGGCTGATCAATAGGGTTTTCAGATTATCTGGCCAGGCTTGGATAGCAAATGTTTTCCCAGAGGTGGAAGTCATCACATACATCTGTCACCAATGACCTCAGTCAATGCAGTTACCGAAAAGCTCCAAATGTTTCATCTGCAGCTACCCCTTGCCTCCTTCATCAGTAAGGCTCTATAATTAATCACTGATGTCTCTACACAGGTAAGCTTAAGTCACTTCATTCTTTACTCAACTTCCTTCACACACACACACACACAAATACACGCATGGAAAATATAAGAAATTATGTCAAACTCATACAATCAGCCAGCATGTTAATCAAAATGCTTCAATGAAATGTATTTTAACCTTAATATTAAATCTATTGATAATGGAAGCAAGAAACAAGCCAGCTGCTCAAGATTAAAGGTTTTTTCCTTATTATTAAATTATCAGAATGAACACTACAGTTGCCATTGTTTAAATGAAACATTTAATATGACTTAAAAATGAAATGTAGTGCCCATTACCAAAGCAATCCAGTTGTGATCTTTCATTAAAAAGTGGATTGCTTTATTTTTCTTTCCAATAAACATCTAAAAATAGGCCCAATTTTCCAGGTGCCACACCCATAAATGCTCCCCAGTCCCCAAAGTCTACTGAAGGTAGCTAGGCAAATCTGTTCCAGGCAAAGTTGCTCTAAGTATATGTAGCTCAAAAATGACCACAATTTTGTGAAGGATAATTCCAGGTACATCCTTAATCCTATACACAAGATGTGGGACTCATTATAATATATAACAGGTAATTTTGAATTATAGAATTTGAAAATTGCAATGAGGGTATCTCTGAGGGTATCTATTCCTCAATCCCTGGATATCGCCTTCCCCATCGCTAACTCATGGTCTCAATGGCTTCCTTCAAGTCTCATCTAAAATCCTACCTTCTGCAAGAAAATTTTCTTCATCTCTTTGGATATTAATGTCTTCCTTCTGTTGATTATTTCTTATTTATCTTCTATACAGAGTGACCCATAAGTCTTAGGGAAGTTTGAAGCCATCATAGCTTTTAGTTAACTTCAAACAACTAAGACTCCTTATATATCTTATTTTTTAGTCATTTTTCAAATGTCTGACTCTTCATTACTTGGTTTGAGAATTTCTTGACAGAGATATGGGAGTGGTTTGCCATTTCCTTCTCCAGTTCCTTTTACAGATGGGGAAACTGAGGCAAACAGGGTGAAGTGATTTGTCCAGGGATACACAGTTCGTTAAGTGTCTGGGGCTAGATTTGAACTCAGTAAGATGAATCTTCCCGATTTCAGATTGAGGACTCTAGCCACTATACCTCCCAGCTTTGCTTAATAGAAGTTCCTGAATTTTCAAGAAAACCCCTTTCCTCCATCTCCAACCAGTGATCTTGATTCACCACCTAAATGTTGATTGTAGCTTCAGCCCAGAACCAAATAACAGAGACAGAAAAGTATTCAATTGTGCGTCCATAATAGCAACATGGATAAAGAAAAGCTAAACAATTCAACCTAAGAATTATCTCGATATTTC
The DNA here is from genome assembly GCF_037893015.1 of Macrotis lagotis. Classification (NCBI taxonomy): domain Eukaryota; kingdom Metazoa; phylum Chordata; class Mammalia; order Peramelemorphia; family Peramelidae; genus Macrotis; species Macrotis lagotis. Next base: position 29,112,640 of record NC_133664.1, read on the forward strand.
TGGTGAACTTAACTTTTATATTATCTTTTGGATGATTTCCTTCATTGCTCAATCCAAAGGCCATATCCTAAGAAAGTCATTCCTGCTGTCTCCAGTTGTTGGGACTACCTACACTAAACTATCTAAATTTATTTTGTGCATTTGCACATGGGAACACGTCTCTCCTGAAGCTGGTACATTCCTGGAGGGCAAAGAATATTTCATTTTTGTAACCCTTTCTTTAGGGCTCAGCACAGGAAATGTTTACCATGTAGGAAATACTCAATTAGTGCATATGATTGAGAGATCAATGGTCAGATTTATCTTTAATCATCAATTACTCTAATGCTCAGATTTGCTTGGGGCACCCAGAACTGACGCACCTAAAGAAAGGGGTTGACAAATTGCACAATTTCAAAAGACATATTAAGCAGGAGATCCATGTCTCAGCCTCCCATACCTAACCTGAAAATATGGATGACTAATTCATAAGATCACAAGGATCGTCCATCTTGAGCTGAAAGGGACCTTAAGTCGTTGAATCCAACCCCTTCATTTTCCAAATGAGAAAATTGAAACAGAAATGTGATCTCTGTGATTTTCTCAAGATCAGGAAAATCTACAATAATTAATATTAACTATATGTGTGTGTGTGTTTGTGTGTGTGTGTGTGTGTAAATAGCATAAATTGGGACAGCTAGATGACTTCATGGAGAGAGGACTAGGCCTGGAGTCAGGAAAATGTGAGTTCAAATGTAACTTCTCATCAGTTGTGTGATGCTCGGCTCACTCAACCTCCATTTGCCTTAATTCATTGGAGAAGGAAATGATAAACTACTCCGGTACCCTTGTCAGGAAAATTCCATAGATGACAGTATGGTCCATGGAGTCAAGAACAGTCAGGCTTAACACCTAGCTGATCATGCCTTAACTAAACAACAACAAAGGACCACTGAGGAGGGGCTATCCATTGAGACAAGTTATGTCTTAGCTAACCTATTTCTTTTATCCATATGCTATTACCCCTTAATTCTGGCCCATCTCCTTACCACAAAATTACAAGTTGTCTTACCTATGGGGCTAAACTGAACATATACCTCTTATATTCCACCCATTCTCATTTGGACATACCATACCCTCTCCTCTGCCTCTCATTGCCACCCTCTGGCCCCATTTCCTTTCCAGTCAGGTTGTCAATCCTACAACTGCACACTGTAATCCCTCCCCATGTTCTTGTCCACACAGAAAACAGACCAGAACTTTCAGACAATGGTATTTTGTGGGAAGGACTAGGCTAAAAAATTGACACGATAACATATTTAAGAGAAATACCAAATTTTACTAAAGTTTTGTAGATTCAGATGCAGTCATCTTTTAATTATACTATTTTATGGAACTGCTTATTTTATCCTATAAACAAAAAAAATTTAAAATATGATAATCTCTGGACTCTTAAGGAAGTCACATTCTAATGGGAGCAAATCAGATGGAAAAATTCCATGTTTCTTAATGTGTAGATATTAATACCTCTTCTTTAATGTCAGTACCCATAAATTATTTTTAAATCTATTTTTATATTGAAGCATTTGACAGTATCAGAAATTTTTTTTCTGGGATTGATGAAACAAGATCTAAAGATTGTCCATCCAAATATAACTTATAATTTGGGTGATTCATTCACTTGGTCTTTCATACGTGAATGGCCAAGCCAAACCCCAAGAAGTTACATACTTCCTCCAAAAAGCACTATAAGGTTCTGATGATGTCTATCCTTTGTTCTTGAAGAAGGCCATGACATCAGGGAGGTGATGCCATGAGAAGCAAGTGAATTGGATTTGAGGGAGGGGGTTGCCTCACGTTCTCCTCTAGAGTCATATGGATCCAGGATACCTAGAGACAGCCCTGGATGTGAGACAATCAGGAATTAAATGACTTGCCCAAGGTCACACAGCTAATATGTGTCAAGTGTCTGAGACCAGATTTGAATTCAGGTCTTCCTGACTTTGGGATCAGTATTCCATCTACTCTACCCCCTAGCTTTCCCATATGTTTGATGTCATTTGAAAACAGAGAAATCGAGAAAACCTTATCATCCACAATGAGCCCCTCTGAAACCTGGTGTACTAGATCTCCTATATCACAGTGCTGGACACCTTTGGAGAATACACATTTCTCTTGTTTTATGTGTAAGATAATATTAATGACCAGAGAGTTGTTTGTCGGAGTTATTTCTCTTTTTATATCATTCAGGAAATCTGGAATGACTTTGATGTCTGGGTTGGAGTCTTGGTTGGCAAAGAGTCTGTAAAAATGCATTTTGCTCCACCAAATCAGATGCTTTTTGTTCATATAATCAACAAACAATAAGAACAGTGGAATTTTATATTTTCGACATCTTTCAAGTCGTTGTCAAATGGTATAGTTCATTGTCAAATATCATTTGTGAAAGCGTGTGGGGCCTCAACTAATAGAATTTTTCAGTAATAGAATCATAAAAATTTTAGGGCTGTAAAGGACCTCCGAGGTCAGCTGATCCAAATTCATTGTATTTCAGATGAAACACCTGGGGCCCAGCAAGGTTCACTGACTCACATGAAGAGAAGGAAAGCGTTCAGGGTGGGTGAGAAGTTTAATGGTCCATTTAACGGTCCTCTATTCAATTCTGGGTACTTCATTTTAGCAAAGAAGCCAACAGGTTGGAGAGCATATAGAAGACTGGAAATCTTGTCAAATCTACAATTCTATCCCATGGCAGGCACTATTCTAGCTAGGGATACAAAGAAAGGCAAAAGACAGTCCTTGCCCTCCAGAAGCTTACATTCGAACAGAGAAGGCAATATGCAAATAACCACATACAAGGAAAACAGAGACAAATTAATTGAGGGTAGTCTCAGAGGGAAGAAGCTATGATCAAGGGCAAGAAAAAGCTTCTTGAGAAAGACAGGAAGTTAATTGTATCTTGAAGGAAGCTAGGGAGGCCAGAAATTAGAGATGGGGAGATTGAGAGCTCTGAGCATGGGGCATAGCCATTGAAATGCTGGATGTTAGGAGATGGACTGGCATCTTCAAGGAAGAACAAAGAGCCCAGATCTTTGAATCATGGATGACATAAAAAGAATCATTGAAAGAAGGGGAAATAGTGAGTCAAACGGAAAGAGGCACTGAAGGCTATATGATCAGTATCTTAAAAAATTAAATGTCTTCAATATGGGGAAAAAGAGAAAATTCATTGTGTAGAAGCAGGGTCAAAATTACAGAGAGCCCAATTTGGGGAAAATTTCTTAACAGTTGAATTATCCTAAATGGAAGGTTTTCCTTGCTTCACATCATGTTCCCTAGCAGCAATAGTCATGTCATTTTAGAAGCTGGATGGCCATTGACTGATCATGTTGTAAGGAGAATTCATAAAGGACCTCCACATTTCTTTTTAAGTCAACAATTCGATGGTTTCCCCAAGGTCACACTAACTCCTAGCCCTATGTTCTGTGAAAAGACACCTCTTCTCTCCTCTGCTTAAGAATTCTTATTCTTATCACATTATCAGACACAAAGTGGAGGGGTAATTAAGACTTGGGGACTAAATTGACAGCAGCCACTCATGTTTCTACAGCACTTCAAATTACACAAAGTCCTTTCTTTAAATTTTATGAGGCTAAAAATCAAAAAGTATAAGCATCATTGATCTCATTTTCTAGATGAGGAAACAGAAGTTCAAAAAACCTAAAGTGTTTTCCCAAGTTCACACAGGTAGAAGGCATCAATGTTATGACTTGAATTCCCATCTGACTCTTCTTCTCCACCTCTGGGCTACATTGCCTCTCAATTAATATTCCAGAAGAATTCTTGGGGTTGAGATTGTTCTTTCTTCAATTATAATGAAAGAATATAGAGAATGTAGATGGATGCAGAGTTCCTCCCCCCCCACACACACTCTCAAAGAAAATGACAAGTGTTGACTTAGAAAAAAATACTTTATAGGTGTCTCAGTTGGGAAAGGGGGAACTATAATTATCATCCCTATTTTATCAAAGGAACTGAGGTTTAGAGAGGTTATTGATTAGTCTATAGTCATCATCAATGAACAAGCATTTATTAAACACCTCCTTTTTAACAGAGAGCATACAATATATTGAGTATGCAAAGATAGACCCCAGCTTTCAAGACACTCATAAAGCTAAACTCTCAGTGATAATATTTGAAGTCAGGTATTCTTCAATAAGACCAATGACCCAAGATCCCACACTGCTTCTCCCTTTTACTCACTATTTCTCATAATCCCATATGGTTTGATTATGAAGGACTTAACACAAGAAATTGTCCAAAATCTCATAGTTTGTGCATATTAAACACCTAAGTTCATTTGACCTTTGCTACAACTGAGGGCAGTTTTGTGGTAGAGTGGATAGAGTGCTGGACCTGGAACAAGGAAGATCTGAATTTGAATCTGGCCTCAGACATTTATTAGCTATACATCCCTGGACAACTCATTTAACTCCATTTGCCTCATTTTTCTCATCTATAAAATGAGCTGGAAAAAGAAATTGCAAACCACCCTGATATCTTTGCCAAGAAAAGTGCAAATGGGTCACAAAGAGCTGGACACAACTGAAATGACTGAACATCCACCATAAATGGATTAGTCTCATTTTGAGAAAACCAAGTTTGAGACAGACTCAGCATCTTGCCCAAGGTCTTTGGTCTATAGCAAAATCAGACCTTTCTGACTCCTTGGGCAATATGAGAACTTCTGTTCCAAGCTGCCTCCCAGGCATATATTAATAATCTAACCGATGATCAGGCCACCACCTATCTCACTGCCACCCCAATCCCTTGCATGGTTCATGTCTCAGCCAAAACTTCTGCAAGCTGCCAACTGGAATCCATTCACATCACAGCATTTCTTTACCATCTGGTAACTTCACTGCCTATACACCATATGCCTTTCCAGTCTAGGACCATAATGTTCTCTTGAGTTTCTTAAAGCAAGGTTAAGTGGCAGAGGCAGAGAGCAGGAGACAATGGGATAGTTGGAGCAGGGACAGATGGAATAGATGTTCCCCATACCCATTTTTATCCATGCCATATGTTGGCTATCCCCTGTGCAGAGAAAGAGGGATATTAGTTCTTTTTATCATAGGTAGGTAATTATTACAAGTAAGGAAGATGAGACTGGTAGCTTTTACCTGAAGTGACTTCACAGTGAAATTATTAGTCATATTATTGATAATAGCGAGCATTTATATAACACTTTAAGATTTGAAATGTAATATACATACAACATATCTATAGGTATATATGCATATATCTAAAATATATAGGCCTATATATGCACACATATAAATAATATATCTACTATAAATATTATATATATATTATATATCATTTCAGCTTCATTATTACTCCATGAAAGAGGTATTATCATCTAAATTCTACAAAGAAGGAAACAAAGGCTAAAAGATTGCAGCTTGCCCAACGTTATACAACAAATAAGTAGTCAAACAAACCTTCCTGACTCCATATCCTGTTCTCTCCTCACCATGCTAGTCCCCTAAAGTCAATAAGCCAGTAAAAGAAATTCCTGGGAGACAAATAAAAATGGACAATGAGTCTTAGGTCTCCTCTCTCTCTCTTCATAAATCACAAGGGCACTAAAGCAAAGCCTCATGCTCATCTGGTTGGAAAGAGAGCTCAATCTTTGGCGCCCTATGATTGGAAATTTAAGATCAATCCATCAACATGCATTTATTATGCTCCAGGTACCTTGGAGAACCAATTAGATTGTTTGCTTTTTCTATTACGATATAACCTCCTTGTGATCACACATTGTTTTCCTTCATTATTTTTGTAAGTCCTTTGCCTGGCATGTAACAGGCACTTAAGTATTCATTGGTAAGACTGATAGACACATTAATGAAATAATACCTGCTCCCAAGAAGCCGGCAAGGGAATAATCTATATCATGAGGATGCAAAGAAAACACTTAGTCATTTAGGACAGGGAGGCACTAGAAGACAAAAATTTGAAAAAATTTCATATAGCAGGTGATATGAGCTGAGGCCTAGAGCAAACAAGAACTTATAAATCATGGAGGTTAAAATTCAGTATATTCCACACAGAAAGAAGATCTCCAACTCTTCTGTGATGTGCAGATAAGGGAGAGGTCATAAGCAATGAGAAGGTAAATTTGCCCTAATTATAGATAGTAGGAAGTCTATGAATAAGGAATAATTGGGAGAGCCAACAGGTTGCAAAGGGATTTAAATATCACAGGACTTTGTTATTTGGTCCAAGAGAAAACAGACAGGCCCCAGTACATGCTGAACATGTGAGGAACAGGATCAGACCAAAACTTTAAGAGTATCACTTTTGTGGACAATAAAACTGCATATACCCTTTGATCCAACAATGTCCCTACTAGGTTTCTATCTCAAAGAGATCACAGAAAATGGTAAAAAAAAAAAAAAAAAAACCCTGCATGTGGAAAAATATTCATAGAAACTCTTTTCATGGTGGCAAAGAATTAGAAAATGAGGGATGTCCATCCACAGGGGAATGACTAAACGAAGCATAATATATGGATATGATGGAACACTATTGTTTTATAAGAAATCACAAAGGATGGGATTTCAGGGAAGCCTGGAAGGATTTAAATGAACTGATGCTGAGTGAAATGAGCAGAACCAGAAGGACATTGTATACACCAACAACACTGGGTGATGATCAACTATGATGGACTAGTACATTTCAGCAGCACAATAATCAAAGACAATTGTAAAAGACTCATGATGGAAAATATCATCCTTATCCCGAGAGGGAACTGTGGAATTTAAATGCAGAGCCAAACTTACTATCCTCGATTTTGGGAAGTTAAGATTTACATATTATGTCATTTTTTCTCTAAGGTTTTTCCTTCCCTTTATATTTGATTCTTCTTTCACACTGAGAGGAATATGAATCTATGTCTAGCATGATTACACAAGTAGGTCCTATATTAAATTGCTAGAGAAAGGAAGATTTCAGTTGGGCCTTGAAGGAATCATAAGAGATCAGTAGTTGGAGCAGAGGAGGGAGAGTGTTCCTATCCCATACCAGGCTGTTGTAAGCAAGGAGAGGGTCATTTGCAGGAGGTGATAGTGTCGGAGGAGAAAAGGGGACATATTTCAGAGATGTTGCAGAGGTGAAACTAAAAGGGGAGGAGGGAAGGGAGGGAGAAAAATGTAAAACTCAAAACTTTGCAAAAAAGTGAATGGTGAAAACTCTTGTTGGAAAAAAAGTAAATAATTTTTTGTAAAGTATCACTTTGTCAGCCATATGAAGCATGGCTTAAAGGGGAAAGAGTTTGGAGAAGGGGGCGCCACTAAAGAAGTTCCTATGAAGATCCAGGCAGAATGTAAGGAGGGCAAGAACTAGAAAACTCTTTCTATAATAAGTAGCAAATGGTAACAAGAAATGTTGGCAGAAAAAACTAGTAGTACTTGGCCACTGAATGGGTGTGTATTATGTGCATATGCATTTGTATACACAGTATCCGGGGCAGCAAGGTAAGGAATTAAGTTGAACTCAGGCCCTAGAATCAGGAAGACTCCCAGGTTCAAATCTGACTTCACATGCTTACTAATTGTGTGTTCCTGCATAAATCATTACATCCTGGTTGCCTATTTTTTTGCATCTGTAAAATGTGCTGAAGAAGGAAATGGCAAACCACTTTGCCAAGGAAATCCCAAATGGAGGTCATTAAAAAGTTAGACACTACGGAAAATGACTGAACAACAACAAATGTGTGCATGTAAGGGTGCCTCAGACTCGCAACCTAGGAGTCATCCTGGGACTCCCCACTATCTGTCACCCCCCCCTTATCCAATATGGTGCCCTTTTGGTTTCACCTCTGCAACATCTCCCAAATATATCCTCTTCTCCCCTCTGACACCATCATGTCCTTGGTGGCCCTCATCTTGTTTACTATTATAGTTTTATGTATCAGGAAAGTATTTCTGATAAATCTTCATTGAATTGATATTAAAATTAATATGTTTGTTCACATGTCTATCTAGATATATATGTATATATATATAGATAGATATATATATATACATAATTTTGCTTTGTATGAATTTGCTGGCATATTTCCTCATTCGATTATAAACTCTTTGAAGACAGGAATTATCTTTTTTCCTCTTTTTGTGCCTTAACAGAATAGATTAAGCTCCTGAGAAATCTTTATTGAAATGAAATGAATTTGAATATATGTTCACATGTATATCTATATCTACACACACACATCACTAATACACACACACATATATGTGTGTATATATATATATGTATATACACACTAGCATTTTAAGCATTGCAAAGAACTTTTATGTTATTCTCTATCGTCCCTGTGAGATAGATTTTATTATTATTTCCGTTTTCAGATGAGGCAACTATGAGGAGTTAAGTAACTTGTATCAAATTACACAGCTAGTTGGATAAGAGAGAGGGAAGCACTGAGGTTGATCCAGATTATGAACCTGGACAAGGATGGTGGTGTCTGACAAAAAGTGGGAAGAAAGCATGTGCATGATAGGAATCTTTGCAAAGAAAACAGAACCATTTCTGTATTACCTACATGTTTAATAACAATAATAGCATAGGTATGGCAATTATTTGGTAAAAATGCAGAATTACTGCACCCCCATCAGCACCCCCAAGCTCTAAGAAAGGCACTTCAGAAACCAACCATTATAATTGAGTTATTTCATAATTGAGGAAACTGAAGTCCAGGGATGTTCTGACTTATCTACATGGTCAGAGGCAGAGCCATTGATAAAGCATTTTGGTTTACAAAGTATTCCCATACATTACCTCATTTAATTAATAAGAATGAAGTCAAGGGGAGGCTAGGTGGCACAGTGGATAGAGCACTGGCCCTGGAGTCAGGAGGACCTGAGTTCAAATCCAACCCCAGACACTTAATCACATAGCTGTGTGGCCTTGGGCAAGTCACTTAACCCCATTTGCCTTGCCAAAAAAAAAAAAAGAATGAAGTCAGCAGAGAAAGCTTCATTTTTGTCTCAGTCACTGGTACCCTAGCACACTAGAGGCACTTCATATTTGTTGAAAAGTCTTACAACCCAGTGAAATGGCTCCCTCCGCAGTTGTTCAGTGAGCAAATATTTGAGAAAATTAGGAAGTAATTGCAGAAAGTGAATAAATGCTTCCCTTTCACACAGTTCCCAAGCTCTTGATCTCTTTGAACCTTGTTTTCTTGGCTAGATTTCCTTTTCCCCCTTTCAACAGTCAAGGATATTGTGCATTGTGCTGGTTATTCAAGGTACAGTTTTATAACCATAAATACATCCGAAACATAATATTAAGATTTGTTACACAATATTGTTTGAGTACACTGCAAAGGAGTTTTTCACCCATATCCTGCCTTTGCTAGGGCACAACTACAATACTCTAAGGGCACCGCAAATTAAGCAAGACAAATCAGAGCATTGGAAACAGGGTCAGTAGGATGATAAGAGGACAAAAGAATAAGCCACACAGGTATCAGATGAAGTGATCGGCAGTATCTTGTCAAAAAGACCTGAAATCCTAGTGGAAGAGGAGATGAAGGCTCTCCAAGTCTCTAAAGGGCTATTATTTGGAAGAAGGACTAGACTCATTTTTTTTTTTTTGTACCAAGAGAAACAAAGGCTGGAAGTAAAGAGAAGGCAGATTCAGCCTTGGCATAACCAAAAATGTTCTAATAAATGGATGGTCACAGAGGTCAGTGCAGTACCTTTCACAGGAACACTTCAAGACTATTTGTAGAGGGAGATTATTTGTAGTCAAATATCAGTCAATGACCACTGAGGGTCTGGGGCTCCATAAGAAATTTATCAGCAATGGAATTCATCCTGTCCTTATAGCTCTTAGACTTTCAAATGGAAGATGAAAAAGATTCCTATGTCATGAAAGATGAGATTTCTACATTCTTAGGCTTTAAAGTTCCAATGACCTCACTTAGAAATCTCCTGAGTTTTGTTGGCATGGTTACATTGAAGTCACAAAGTTCTTATAACCAAGTAAATATGCAAATACATCTTAAAGAAAATGACTTGCACTGACAGATATAGTGATCTGTCCATGGTTCATGTCCCAAGAACAGCTGCAGTAGGAAGAGATGACCAGAAAACCAACATATTTTTGAATGAGCTTGTTGATTCTAATCAAGATTTAGCCCGACCCAAACGATTTGTCTTTCGTTTTGCTCTGCCTCTCAACAATGACCAAACCACCCTTATCATTTTCCATGCTAGCTATCTGAGTGCTTAAAAAATGCTGTTTCTACATCTAGATTGTGTTCAAATGAGCCCAACTGGCAAAGAAACAAACTAAGCTGTTGAAGAATAATGATTATTTGAATTGACTTTTTTAGTGGTCCTACTTAATCTCATTTTATTTTTTCTGGAACTAAAACCAGACATAGTATTCTTAATTTGGCAAATGTGACAGCCCTGTGTCCCGGGATCTGTTGTTCCAATATGGAAGACAATTAGCATATTTCTTCTTCAAGAGAATAATAACTTGTAACTGTGCCTTTTTGTTGATTTACTGGGTCCCTATTTTTAAAGTGAATGGAACTTGGTTCAAAGAATAAGTAAAAGTTAGTCATTTAGAAGAGCAAATGTCATTTTATTCTTAAATTAATGCTGGTAAGTCACATACAGAATGAGCTTCCTCTGTGTGTGTGTGTGTGTGTGTGTGTGCCTATATGTACACACACACACACACACATATGGTTTATCCAGTATCTTTTTTTGTCCATCTGCCTAATATGTTGTCCATGAACTTTTATATGTATGTGCATACACATAGAAAAAGATATTTTAATATAGTTTCCTTTGTAATCCAGTTTATTTCAATTTGCCGAGAAGAGGTCTATATGCTTGACTACCAAAAGTATATCAACACAGAAAAGCTTACTAGTCTTTGGATTAGCTTTAGGTCTCCAACTAGCTGCTCTACTACCTGGAATGAAAATATGAACTCATTTTTTGAAGACTTACAAATATGACAATGTCATTTCTTGTCATACTTTGAAAGGAGACCCTGTATCAAAGAAGGGCCTGCCCTGACAAGTTTCTAATTCCCAGAGCACTTAAGCCAATTCTTTAATATTAGTAGAGGTTTAAAAAACCTCAAATAAAATTTTAAAAAATAAACAAATAAAAATAAAAAAATAAGAAAAGGAAAAATACATCCATGTGATTTTACCTTCTTATCCCTTTACTGTTGCACTCTTAGTAGTATGCAATTTAAGTTGGAATGCCTGCCATTGGGTGACATATTTTTATAAGTACATTTTTTTGAGAGTTTAATGAGACAAATTCTAAAATAACAAATGCTTTGGGAACTTCTAAAATCTAAAAGTTGTGAGGTTTTAGAAAACTATGTTTTGGTTTTCAAGGTTTAACATAAGACTTTGCAATATTCAAAATATCTTTGGCTCAGTAGTTCTGTAGATTTCATTTACTATTACTTTGTGGTCATTAAATAAGTGAAAATTCTTTTCCTACATAACCTCAGGCTTTCTTGGGAACATATTTAGCCTGCCCACAAATATTATGTACTATACGACCCTTTCTTACTGCAAATGAGTATGGGATCAAGAGCAGTATTATTTTCAGGGATTGTGTCGTAAAGTCATATGGATTTCCCTGGGCCTTCATGATACTAAAACAGTTGTAGAAAAAAATGAAAAAAATATATTCACATAGTGATATCTTCATGTTTTAGCTACAGGATTTAAAATAAAAATTTGAAAACCTCTAAGTAATTGACATTTTTATTTGTGTCCAGATAGTTCATTATAAGAGGTTAAGGGTCATTTTAAGTGTTCTACATTTTCAGTCTTGAGAAATAATTTTAAGGCCAAAGCACTGTGTATTAGGCTTAAATATTCCAAGCTGATGTTTATTATTGTTCATAAGTCATGAATTATTAAAATTCTTTTGGAGTTTTTCCTCCCTCGAATCAAAGCAACATATATACTTTCTATGTTAATGTTGGAGAATTTTTCCTTAATAACTTTAGACAACCCCTGAACCCAATTCCTCTTTCCCTCTCTGCCTCTCCAATAAATAAATCAAATACATGCTTTCATGTAGACAGAACTTCCTCTTCTTGGTAAATAAAGTTTGGAATTTGAAGTAATTTTGTTGTTGTTCTTGGTTTTGGCTGAGTTTTTTTTTTAAGAAAATTGAAAAGAAAAGAGCTCTCCAATAAATTAGTGAATGGGAGGGTTGCCCATTCTCTAATCTATATTTTTAAAGAAACTATTTGAGAATGAGAGAAGATAAGATAAGGCTGCCTAAAGGAGATTGAATTTGCATTCTGATTATTTGCACAAGTGTTCTATTCCACAAAGTTTATGTATCTTCTTATGTTTAATGTAAGTATTACCTACCAGGGTTAGGGCTTTTTTTGCCCCTTTCTCTCCAAGAGATTTGAAGGCATCAAGCCATTTTTTCCTCCAAAAAGGGAAGTGGTATATACAATTTAGCTATTCATTTATGCAAACGACGGTAAACAGAATTATAAAGACAGATAATAAACAGTAAATGAGGTTATTTTGCTTTGCAGCTTCTTGTTGTCAGAGTTCTGAGCATAGTTTAGTGTTTTCTATTCATGACTTTATATTACCAAATTACTCCCTGATGATGTCTCAGATGTGCTTTTGTCTGCAAATGAGAAGGAATAAAATACCAAGACATTAACGCTAAATTACAATCGTTAATGGCGTAAATACGAAAATAATTACTGCATCATACCATCAATTGTTATGTGTTCATTACTGAAGTTCTGGTAAAGCCTTCATTCCCTCGTTACAATTATTTTTTTCTCTTTATTTTTGTCTGGTTATTTTATAGCCCTGACAATACTTTAGTAACATTCAGCAGTTACACAACCCATTTACTCCTGTTTAAAGCTTCATTTAAACTTCACTCTCACTACATTTTGACTTGCTGGGGTGGGGGTGAGAGTTTCCCTTCTGTCTCCTTGGTCAGAAGTTTGGCAGGAGTGGTCCAGACAAGAGGCGTTATGGAAGAAGAGATGATCTGGAACCTGCAGGCCACCTGGGCGAGGCTCCTGGACCCCCAGAGCATCCTTCCACAACTCCTACCAAATGATCCCTATTCTTGCTCCTTGACGGTTCTCCTCCCAGTGGCTGCTGCTCTTTAATAGTAACAGTTTTTACAAAGTAGCTTGCAATTCCACAATCAGCCAGGCGGAATGCTTTGGTGATATTCTTCCTCCCACCTTTTCTCTCTCTCTCTCTCCATCTCCTGTCCCCTTTTCTCTCTCTCACTCTACTCTTCTCTCTCTCTCTCTCCCTTCTCCTCTGCTGACCTCAGTTCCTTTTCTCTCTCTCCCTCCTCTCTCTAGAGCTTTCCCCTCCATTCTCCCCAAAGCCCTCTGCCCCACCGCCATACACCTTTCTCTTTCCCCTTTTCTTGCCCTCTCTCCCAGATAACTCGGTCACACTGGCACCCACGGGTATTTTCCCAGCCTGCCTTCCGAGCTCTCACCCACTCAGCCAGGGTTCTACCCAGACACGGGACCAGACTAGAGCTCTCTCCACCAAGAGTCTGTGGCTTTGGGCTGGTCACCTCCCACCCCTACCTTCCATGTGTCACCAGGGGGAGGGATAGGGGTGTCTGCCCTCCGAGACTGAGGACCACAGACTATAACAGCCCTTCTCCCCTGAGAGAGGAATGCATCAAAGAGGAGCATGAAGCCTCAACACATCCATCCATCCACGAATCCCCTGGGGCACACAGAGGAAGGCTCTCCAGATGCCCGGGAGATGCCCAGGACTGCCGAGCGGTGCCCTTAGTCTATCATCCCTCAATCTCTCTCAGTGGGAACTCGGGAGTTCCCGGCAAAACTTCCCCCTTGGCCAGACCCAGGGACCCGGATTGGTAGGAAATGAGCAATAAACATTGGGGAGGGAGAGGTGACCACGGGGAAAGAGCTCATCAGATTTAGAGCTGGAAGGGACCTTGGAAGTTCTCAAATCCAAGTCGTTTTGTTTTACAGAGAAGAAACTGAGGTCCGGGGGGGAGGGGGGGGAATGCCTCCTTCCAAAATAGCACTAGGAGTACGAATGCGAGCTCAGAGATGACTTAGCCCCGACGTGGCATTTTTCAATGTTTTTTTTATACTAGATCTGGGCTGTATTTGATCAAGGGGGCTCCTTCAGAGGAAATTCCTTCTACCAAAGCAAGTTTCAGAGCGCTGCCTGCAGCACCGTCCAGTGACTCGTCCAGGGCCCCACAGCCAGGTCCGTGTCAGAGCCTGGACTTGCAGACAAGTGTGGCAGGTGCTCTTCCCCCAGCCTCGAAAGCAGAGGTGGTGCAAGGTGTTTGTAGACTGGGGCCGAAGTGCAAAGGGACAGATCCGGGCTCTTTCCGGGCTCGGACGGGCTGCCAAGTTCAGTCCGCTCCCTGCCACCATCGGCATCCCCGACCTGGGAGAGCGGCGCCTCAGAGATCACCCTCCTACGAAAACAGGTTCCTCCAAGCCGAGGCTGCCAAAGTGCCCCTTCCGGAGATGCCCCTGACACCAGAGATCAGCTCCTCCCAGAGACCAGAGATCAGGTCCCCCCGAGAGATGATCAGAGATCAGGTGCCCCCCCCCCGAGACCAGAGATCAGCGACCAGTTCTCCCAGAGATCAGAGATTAGCTCCCCGCAAGAGACCAGAGATCAGGTCCCCCCGAGAGATGATCAGACATCAGGTGCCCCCCCCCCCAGAGACCAGAGACCAGTTCTCCCAGAAATCAGAGATCAGCTTCCCGCAAGAGATCAGAGATCAAGTGCCCCCCAGAGATCAGGTCCCGATCGGAGATCAGCTCCCCCCGCCCCAGAGATCAGAGACCGGTTCTCCCAGAGATCAGAGATCAGGTCCCCCCAAGAGATGATCAGAGATCAGGTGCCCCCCCCCAAGACCAGAGACCAGTTGTCCCAGAAATCAGAGATCAGCTTCCCGCAAGAGATCAGAGATCAGGTGCCCCCCAGAGATCAGGTCCCGATCGGAGATCAGCTCCCCCCGCCCCAGAGATCAGAGACAGGTTCTCCCAGACATGAGAGGTCAGCTGCCCCCAAGATCAGAGATCAGCCCCCCCCCCAGACCAGAGATCAGCTCCCCCAGGGACCAGCTCCCCCAGGCCCCCTCCCCGTGGGCGCTTGGCTGTTTCTCCAAGTCCGGGGGAGCCGGCAGCCGCTACTGCTCCAAGCCCCGACTCCAAACTTTTGGTGGCCCGCCGTGCCCGGGCCGGGGGCAGGGGCTCCCGGGTGCCACAGCCCCCACTCCTGGAGGCCGGGCTCGCCCCCCCAGCTGGTAGCCCACGCCCTCGGCCGCCCCGCTGGGAGGAGGAGAACAAAGCTGGGCGCCCCGGCTGCAGAGCGGCCCCGGGGCTCCCCCTGGCAGCGCCCGCCCAGCTCCCCACGGGGTTACCTGCGGGCCGCCGGCCGGCTTCCCCAGAGCGCGCCCGCCGCCGGGCTGCCTGGCCGGCCAGCTGCTGCTCGCTCGGGCCGCTCCTGCCGGGCTGGGGCCGCTGCTGCCGCCGCGGCTGCGGGGAGTGGGCCGGCCCCGCCTCCTGGCCCGCCCCCTCCCCGGGCCCCGCCCCAGCCTCTGAGGAGGGGGTCCTGCCTTCCTCCGCCACCGCCCGAGGCCGCGGGCCGGGCAGCCGGGCACCCGCTGCTGCGGCTCTCCCCGGCCCTCCACCAAGCCCGGCCTCCCTGGCAGTGCCCAGGGCAGGATGCCTCTCGGGCATCCCCCCACAGGCATTCCTGGAACCGTCGTGGCCCTGGGCGTCTGGGGCTGCCAAGCCGGCCGTGCCAACCTGGGACCCTCCCGGGCCTGTGCCAAGGCCCCCAGATCATGCCCCAGGCGCAGGGGCACGATCCCTCTGGCTCGCCTGAGCAGAAAATCTTTAGAGACAAACATAAACGGGGGGCGGGTGGACGGGGGTCCAGGGGAGGGGTGGCGACGGGACGGCTGGAAGGAGCGCCGGGAAGAACCCTGTGAACATGATTAAGTGCCATCGGCACGTCGCGGGCAGGGCTCGGGCCAGGCCGGCCTGGGCCTGGGTATCCGTAATGTCTTTTTAACTTTCTGCAGCCGCTCCAATAGGCCCATGCCTCGGCTGCTGCCCGGACGGAAAATCATTAGGCGGTAACAGATGAGGCGGCTGAAGAGGAAAGCCACCGGCCCGCCGCTGCCCTTCATTCCCAAACGCAATCTATTAGCAGAGGCCGCGCTTTGCTGCCAACCTGGCCATGCTAATGACCAAACTGGCAGTGCCCAACTTCTCGCTTCCACTTCCGGAGACAGCATCTGGCCAGAATGGTTTGTGAAGGCTCGAAGAAACAAATAAGAAAGCCTTCCAGCCTGCACTCAGCGCCCCTCCCCTGGGGCTTCGTCCTTTGGGGGGGGGGTTCCATTTTTGGTTTTTTGGTGGCTGTTTTTCCCAACTCTGTAGCAGGATTGACAGGTGCCCGGCAGTCCCTTTCCTCTGAACAAACCAAACCCAGAGTTATTCAAACAATGCACACTGTTTAATGGGGAAGACGAAGGGCTTCAGAGGCGACATCTCCCCAAGTCCCCCCCATGCTTTTTTAACCCTCTCCAGATTTCTTAATTAGATGGTTTTCCTAGGGGGGTGTAAAAGCGAGAAACTTGAGGAAAGAGAAAAACTTCAGCTTTCCCACAATTGATTTCCACCTTTTCTTAAGCCTTATCACAAAAAGGAAAGCTCCTAGGCTCTTAGATTTAATTCTCTTTTGAATAGACCACGCAGTCCCCTCTCTGGAGGGCCCCCAAAAGATTAAGCATTAATGGTTTTGAAAATAGAATATCATCAATTTCCCACATACACAAAATAACAAAACCACAAAGACTCCTCAGACTGATACCCAAGGTCATCCAGACCAAGGCACTGGTCTCGATTCAGCCTGAATAAAATTAAAATGCAACTGGGGGGGGGGGGGGGCAGCTAGGTAGCACAGTAGATGTCACACAGGCCCTGGAGTCAGGAAGATCTGAGTTCAAATCCAGTCTCGAACACATAATACTCACTTAGCTGTGTGACCTTGGGCAAATCACTTAATTTAATTGCCTGGCCAAAAAAACATGTAATTGGCAAATATTTAACAAAATAAATAAAAATGCAATTAGACTATATGTGTGTGTGCATGTGTGTGAATATGTAGTTTTCAAAGACAATTGGCAACCTGCAGAGATTCTTATGTATGGGGCACCTGTTTGGACCAGGAGTCAGGAAGACCCAAGTTCAAATCCAGCCTTCCACACTAGGGTGACCTTGGGTAAGTATCTAACTTCTTTTTGCTTCAGTTTCCTATCTCAAAGGGTTGCTGTGAGGATCAGATGAGGTCTTTGTTAAGCAAAGGATTTAGCACACAGCAAGTGCTATTTAAATGCATATTTCCTTCCTTTCTTGGTTTCTCTTTGAGTTCTGTTCCTAGGATCCAAATCCACAAAACAGTCAGGTTAAAATGGAGAAAAAAACAACCAAGAAAAGAGTATCTTTTGAAAATACTGACTTAATGACTCTAGTTTTCATTTAGATGGGTGTTCACATGGACTATTTGTGCCCAACCTGTGGCAGAGCACTCAGAGCTCACAATGGCCTGATCAGCCAGTCAGATACATTCATTTGTCTCAAACACAGTGATGACATTTGGTCTTCTTCAAAATTGAAGGACAAGAACCAATCATTTAAATGGTTGGCATCACAGTTATTACTGTTAATAAAGAAACCAGTGACAAAATGTGCTTTCAGCAAACCCATGGGTATAAATATATACATTGAAGGATCTCTGTCAAATCATTTGATGGAAGTAGAAGATGCTTAAAATCATGGATTGAAGATGTCATTCAATTTACAAAATTTCAATTTCAACGTGCAAAGATATACATGAAGTCTTCCCGTAAGTGTCCTATGTGCAGCTAGAATCAGATTAAATATTTCCATTGAAAAAAAAATACTTAACAAACTAGAATCAGATCTAACATTTCCATTGGAAAATATTCATCAAAATAACAAAAACATTTAATGCAACCTAGATACAATAATATGTTAATTAATGGTTTTCTGAGTCAATATATTGACCATGAAAGATCTGGATTTCTTTGAGTTTGACTCTACAGCCAAATAAGTATTATATGTTTGAGTCTAGATTTGAACTCAGATCTTCCTGACTCCAGGGCCTGTGTGCTATCTACTGTGCTACCTAGCTGCACCCCCCCCCCCCCCCAGTCATTCTTGGAGTTAAAAAGTCCTGGTTTCAAATTCTGCCTCTATCTTATACTGACTGTGGTTAACTTCCTTAATTTTTCAATGTCCTAGAGGATTTTGCTAAGTAAGATACCAGTCTGCAGGAGGGGGCGTTCTTCCTGGGGGCTTCCTATTCAGGCTTTTTAAAAAAGTTATATTTATGGCTAAAGAGTCAGCTACACTTTGGAAAACTTCAAGCAATTTGGGCATATTGTCCCCACCCAGTTGACATGAGATCTCAGGAATCTTAGTTGCATCACCGGCTCTTTCTAACACACACACACAATTTTCAAAGAATCAGAGACTCATACATGTAGAAGCTGGCTGGGACCCAAACAATGATCTGCTAGTCTAATACTCATGTTTGATAAAAGAGAACCTGAGGGACCAGAGAGATTAAATAACATATTCAAGGTCACACAGATAATAAATAGAAGAGACAAGATTGGAACCCAAGTCTTCTGATTTCTAAAGCCATACTTTCTCCTCAAATAATTTCCCATCATTCAAATTTATTTCAAAATTAATAGTTTAAATTTTTATTTTTAAAAGTTAGCTATTTTCTTTCTCCTTTGATTCTTTCTGCCCTCTTTTTCTTCCTTTTTTTTTGACAAATGAGAAGATAATGTATCCCCAACACTTGAGTTTGGCACACAGTAGGTGCTTAAAACTGTTACTGACTAATAGTGTGCTTAGACAACCATAAAGAGTCAACTAAAAGTTAATGGAAATAACTGTGAAACAGTTATAAGATATATTTCTATATATTCCTTTATAAAAAGGAATTTTATAAGCATTCCTTTATAAAACCAATAAAACCCAATAAAAAGAGTC
Organism: Macrotis lagotis; assembly: GCF_037893015.1. NCBI lineage: Eukaryota > Metazoa > Chordata > Mammalia > Peramelemorphia > Peramelidae > Macrotis > Macrotis lagotis. The sequence continues at coordinate 29,131,786 of NC_133664.1, forward strand.
AGAATAGTAAATGTTGTTAAAAAAAAATAGCCACTGAAGATATATATTTCTATATGTATCAAGATTCACCCAGGGAGTATATGAATATAACTATAAAACAATCTTTGCAGAAATAAAGTCAGATCTAGGTATCTGGAGAAATGTTATTTGTTCGTGGGTAGGTTAAACCAACATATTAAAAAGAATGCTCTCTAAATTAACTCATAAATATTTAGTGCAGTACCAGATGTATCAAAGTAACAAAAGACTACGAATATCAGAGGTAGTCATAAAAAAAAAGTAAGAAGGAAGGAAGTCATTCTATTAGCATGGGATTTCAAACTGAACTACAAAGCAAAAGTGACTAAAATAATTTGGTCGTGGTTAAAAAAGAGAGGGTTCAGTAAGTGGAACAGACTAGCCATACAAAATTCAGAAAGAGACAAACACAGTGACACAGTGTGATAAACCCAAAGACCCCAGTTCCTGGACAAATGACTCACTATTTGATTAAAAGAGCTGACTAGCAGTCTAGCCAAAACTAGATTTAGATAAAAACCTCTCATCATATAACAAGATAGCTCCAAGAGAATACAGTCTAAATATAAAAAAAAATCACCTTGTAAACAAATTAGAGCAGCAAGGAATAAATTACCTTTCAGATCTATTTCGAGAAGAGTTTGTGATTAAATAAATTATATCAAGGCTCTCAGAAGCTAAAATGGACAACTTTCTTGTATAAAATTTAAAAAGGTTTTAGACAAACAAGTCTAATGTAGTGAAAACCAGGAGGAAAAACAGGCAACAGGATAAAAATCTTTGCAACAAGCATCTCTGGTAATATATATCTATATATGTATATATGGGATTGATTCAAATACATGAGACTAAGAGCTATTCCCCAAGCAGAGAAATAGTCAAAGGAGTTGACATCCAAATTGTCAACAATTATATGAAAAAAAAAAATAGTCTTAATGACTCAAAATTAAAGAAATTAAATTAAAGCAACTCTGAAGCTCTACCTCACATCCAATGAACTGTCATCTATGATAAAAGAAAAACAATGATAAATGTTGGAGAGACTAGGAAAAACAAATACACGACAGTTCTATGGTCAGGTTTGTGAAATGGTTCATTAATTCTGGAGAAAAATTGTAACTGTGCTTGGCAAGTTACCAAATTATGTATACACTAAGGTGTGTACACACTATAAGCTTCCAATCATCCCCCCAACAATGATTATTTTAAAATAAAAGAAGAAAATAGTCTATATTTAGAAAAATGTTTAGAATTTCTGTTTTTTCGTAGGAATCAAAAACTAAAAATAAAAGCGCTAGCTTCCTATTGAGGAATAGCTTAAAAATTGTAGTTTATGAACATAATAAAATATTATTGTGCCATTAAAATGACAAAGTGGACAGTTTCAAAAGACATCAGGAAGTTCTTTATGAATTGATGCAGAGAGAACTGAGCAGAATTAGGAGAATAATCACAATATGATAGATAAAAGCAATATTGAAAGACTTAAGATTTTAATCAACTCAATGATGAACAAGTATAAAAGAATGAAGATAAAGAGCACCACTCACCCCCTTAACAAAGAGGTGCTGAAATTGAGATGCTATAACAGGTATGGCTAACACAAGAATTTCTTTTGCTGAACTATGTAGATAAATAATATTGGGATTTTTAATTTTTTCCTTAGTGGGAGGGGATGGGAGGGCTTAATTCAAGGGTTATTTAAAAAAAAAAGCAATTAGAACTTTTTTTAAGCTAATGAAAACACATAAGTCTGGAATTGGCATCTGAAATGTTACTCAGCACTGAACATTTTTCCTCACCCTGGGATGGTAGCAGTGGCATAGTATGATTTCAGTAAGGGAATTCTTGATGGGGCTCTTTTGGGTTGGCTTCTCCAAATGGAGCTTCTCCATGGGTACTTCTGTTCAAGCTACCTTGATTGCGTCTGATATCATTCACCTTTCATCTCAAGCTGTTGGTCATTTCAATCCACCATGTGTGAACACTCAACTGCAGGGCACCAGTTAACTACTCTCTGCAATGGTAAGAATTTAGAGTTGCAAAGAAAGTTCACAAACACTTTCCTTATTAATCTTTATTTTGCCAGGACCCATACAAGAGTTCTTCAGGAAACAACAGAAACACTCTCCTTGTTCTTCCCATTCAATCAAGATGACTCATTACAATTTGCATCCTCTCTCTACCAGGATATAAATAATCCATCTTTGGCTTGAATCAGTTCTTTCCACCATCCCCAGATCCACCATCCCAAGTTTTCCTCAATCCCATGCCCTCCTCTTTGACAGCTGAACCAGGTTCTCCAATCACCTGAGTATTGCAGGCCAAAGGAACCTAGTAAAAAAGAGGAGATTAGTTCTAATTCCTCATATACAAAATGATTTATATGAAGACATGTTAAACACAAATGTACATGGACAAAGTTCAGTAGACTATTTGCCCCTGAGGGGAGTGGGGTAGGAAGGGAAGGTGGTAGAAAAATATGTAATATATATGCAAGTGGATGAATGTTGAAAAACTTTCATAACATGTAACTGGAAAAATAAGATAAAATATCAAAAAGGAAGGGGAGATAACAAAAGGAACTCATTCTTCTCAGTGCTATCCATATCTGGAAAAGAAAGATTTATGATCTCTAATACACATTATTTTTTTCTAACTCATTTATTGCATTTAAAATATAGCCAACAATTGGAGTTGGAAGATCAAAGGATCATAGATTAAAATTTAGAAAGAAACTTAGAAATTGTTAATACATATACCCACTACCATTTTACAGAATGAGGAAAATGAGAACCAGAGAGGACTTTCCCTAAATCCTACTGCTAATAAAGATCTGAGGTGAAATTTGAATCAAATTCTCCTGGTTCTTGTTAAGAACCAGGAGATTATACCATCTCAACAAACTGCCTCTCAAGTTTATGCTTCTTTCTACAAAGATGTTCATATCTCATTATTGATGTACTTTGATGTACTTTATATATACATTAATTTTCATAAATATACATTAATTTACCTCAGTATTTCTATTATTTATATTTTTTACATTATTATCTCATTTCTCAGAAAATACAAAAGAAAGGGTAGGGGTTTTGTGTACCAAAAGAGAGACCTTAAAGCAAACTAACATAGACTCATTGATAGAGGTGGAGGGTAGCTAGGTAGCACAGTGGATAGAGCGCCAGCCCTGGAGTCAGGAGGACCTGCATTCACATACAACCTCAGACACATAATAATTACCAAACTGTGTGTCCTTGGGCAATTCACTTAACCCCATTGCCTTGTTTTTTATAATTAATTCATTTATTTTCATCCATATGCATGTGCATATTTTTAAGTTACAAAATTTTCCCCCCCTCCCTTTCCATCCCCCCTCCCTTCAGTGGCAAACAGTCAGGTTAGCATTGTACATACATATTTTGGATAAACATGTTTACAAATTATTTTCAGTATGAGGAATTAGGATTAAGGGAAAGAGATATATAAGAGATAATTTTTATAAAGTGTTCATCTGATTCAGAAGGGGTTTTTTGCTTTTGCTTTTGCTTTTGTTTTGTTTTGTTTTTCTTCCTCTGGGTGAGGATAACATTGTCCATAGCTGGTCTAATACAGTTGACCTAGCTCCCTGAACTGCTGAGAGGAACCCCGTACTCTTGTAAAAAACAAAATAAAACAAAAATGGCAGAGCTGGATAATTGCCATAATCACACTAACCACTAGTTTGTTATTTCATCTGCTCAATGAGGAGTCTTTATCTAACATGAATTCCTTTAGGGGAAAAAAATTGTCAAAATTTGGCAAGAATGCTTACAACTAATTAGAAGCAGCAGGTGTTAGGTTTGGCATCAGAAAGTTTTAAGTTCAAATCCTATCTCTGGCACTTATTGGCCAAGTGCCTTGGTTAAGTCACTTAATCTTTATGTGTCTCAGATGATTCTCTAGTATTTTTCTGCTTAGACATATAAACAATCCATTTTGAAGTCTCTTATACTTCCTATTTTCATTTAGAACATGAATTCCTAAGGGCAGGAACCATGATTTATTTGTGTGTGTGTGTGTGTGTGTATGTGTATAATATATATATATATATTATATGTATATATATGTATATATATATATACATGCATACATATAGCTATGTAGATGGATAGAAATAGATATATACATACATACATATAGATATAGATATGTAGATAGAAATAGATATATAGAAAGAAAAGTAGATAGATGATATCCCTTATTTGCCTGCATAGAATGGTGCTAAAAAAATAATATACTTGAAATGAATATTTGATTGATTAGGTTTACTCTGGTCTGTTCAAGCACCTTGTCTATGCCCTGGAATGTTCTTGATCCATTAGCTGTTAGCATTTTCCCACTGTTAACTCTACACCTGACTTGTATATGTTTATATGTACATATACAAATCTGCATAAATATCTGTATCTGTATATTTACATATTGTTTCATACCATAAGACAGAAGTTTTTTTGTTAGCAGGGAGAGAGAGCTTCATTTCTGTCCTTGCCTTTCCAGCACCTAGGACAGTTCTGGCTCTCTACAACTCTACAGAAGTCTCCTTGCTCTGCCCCTACTTCCATCCCAAAGATATATATATCCTATAGAACATAATAACATACCTGAATCCGTGCTTCAATGGATTACGTGATTCTATCCATTCTATCCTCGCCATCCCTGGAATTGTTCACCCTTTACTACCATTATTGAAACCAATTCTCTGTCCTCTATTGACTTTTCCCTTATTCCCATGGCCCTCAGCCCAAGTCTCTATGCTAATATCCCACTCTAAAGCTACCTATCCCTCAAATCTGCTGCATACCTAATTGTTCCCCCTGCCCCAAATCTCTCCCCACCCTCCCTCCTATTTATTCATCTGTCAAACTGATCTTCCTAAAGCAGATCTCTATCATCCCTCTAAGTTAATCAATGCCAATGATTCCTTATTACCTCCAAGATAAAATTTAAAAAATCTTATTTGGCTTTGAAAGTCCTTCCTAGCCTTGTGCCTTTCATCTTACACCTTAGTCCCTTCTATGATCTGGGATGCAGTTAACACTGACTTCCTTACTGTTCTTCAAACACAAATTACACCTCAAGACTATTCACTGGTGGTCCCTCCTGCTTTTAAAACTCTCCGCCCTCATCTCTGCCTCCTGGCTTCCTTCAAGGCTTACTAAAGTCTCACCTTCCACAAGAAGGCTTCCTCAGTTTTCAGTTTTGTTAGTGTTCCATCTGTGAGACTACCTCCAACTCAACCTGCCTATATAGTGTTTGTTCACTATTGATCATCTTTGTCCCAAGAACTCTTTGAGAGCAGAGGACCTCGTGTATCTTCCTTTGTATCTCTAGGAGTTAGGACAATGCCTCACACATGGTATGGGCTTAATACATGTTTGCTGGTTGATTAATTGATTCTCCACAAAGAGTCCCTCTCATTAAACTCACAGGGATTCATTCATAGAACACAATTTTGATTCCCAATGACTTCCGTCGGATCATCCAATGCCATGCCTTTGGTATGCTTTTCCTCCAATCTGAAATATCCTCCTCCTCCAGATCCTGACTTCCCTACCTTTTTCCAAGACTCAGTTCAAACCTAACTTCTTCAGAAGGCCTTTCTCAGTCTCCTTCCATATTCTCACTCCAGTATTACCCCCCTGAAATTAACTTCCATTTATCCTGCATATATTTTATTTTTGGATGAATGAAATCATTTTCATATTTTCCCAACTGACACATAAGAACTTAAATCTCATTGATTGACTCACAGTCCAAAGGCCTGATTTCCAAGTCACCAATTAACATTCACTTCCTTGAAGCTACGTTTTCTACTCCTAACTACTTCTCATTAAGATAACATCACAGACATATGTTTCTTCTTGTACATTGGGGCAGAAGGCAGTGGGGGAATCCTCTGAATTCTAACCCATCTGGATTTCCCTTTTCCCCACTGCATTCCAAGATGTTGATAAAGATTGGCAGTTTGAAAAAAAAAAGTGATTTTCAAGAAAGTTTTGGGTGGACGGTACCATGCCATCAATTTGATGTCTGGAGTAGTATCTCAGCAAATGTGCCAAGGAGAGAGTGAGTGACCTATGGGGTGCTTGATTGATTGAGCCTTCATTTATTAAAAAGGGGCAGGAGGAACCGGTCTATCTTTATGGGAGTCTAGTAATACCACAAACCACTCCCGTTTTATTCTCATGATTAATGATGTTACAGACATCCCTCCATGGGATTACTATCCTTTTTGGAGTCTCTAACTGGAGGCTATTTATTATGCTATATATTCTATACCTTGACCTGATAGTGATGTATTTCTGAATTTAATGTGTCATATTTATCATGTCCTGTTTTGGCACAAAAGATATACTGTCTATCTTTTCTTAGCCTCATAGATGAGGTAGAAAATGGGGGAAATGAGGTCTCTGAAAAGAGGACCTGAGCAACTAACTTGAGGGAAAGTGAGAAAACACAGACTGCAACCAGAAGAACTGGATCATGGAGAAGACAGAGATAATGGAAGTAACAGAAGGAAGCATACTGCCTCTAGATTCAGAGGATGGCAGTTCATATCCCATCTCTGATGTTTATTACTTTTATGACATTAGGCAAATCATTAACCCTTTCTGGGCTTCAGTTCTCTCATCTTTAAATTTGGGGCTGAGTTGGATGGTCTTGAAGGTATCTCTAGGTCTATGATATCATGATAACAACAATCACTATATTAATTGATGAATTTAAGGCCTTCAAAGTGCTACAATCCATTTTTTCTTTTGATCCTCACAATATCTTAATGAGGTAAATAGGGTGGGAATGAATATTCTCATTTAATGATTTTTATAGCCATATTAAATATTAAATGTGGGATGCAAACTCAGAAATGAATGTCTCAAGTGCTTTTCACTGGCTCCTGACCTTGAGATCAGCTCTCTGTACACTATGCCACCCTGTCAAGGATAGTAAATATGACAGCCAAGAATATAATTGGAATCTAAGACTACAGGGAGAAACAGTTTTCAGAGGTAAGGAAGACCATACACTGGCCAGACCACATAAAATACTGTATTCAGCTCTGAACTGGATACCATAATTTTGGAATAAATACTAAAAAATACCATAATTAAGGAAAAATCTTGATAAGGTGATGTATTCAGAGGAAGGAACAAGAATGTTTTGTAAAAGTTCTCAATTTCTTGCCATTTGAGGACTAGATGAAGGAAATGGGGTTATTTAACATGCTACATTAGAGAAGACTCACAGAGACCTGAAACTGTGTTTAAGGATTTATTGGACTATATTGTTTAAGAGAAATCAAACTTGTTCTTTTGACCACAGAGGGCAGAAATGGCAAAAATGGATAGAATTTGTAGAGAGACAGATTTCAGCAAAAGAACTCCCCCAAAGGGAATGGAAAGTCTTAAGAAACCCATGGATTTGCCCTTCATGGGGATTTCAAGGAGATAATATGGGCCACTTAATAATTATACTGTAGAGGGTTACTGTTGTCCAGGCAGGATTGGACTGAATGGCCACCAAGGACCCTCCCGACCTTGAACTTCTCTGATTCTGAGATTTAAGGATCAATGAGTTTGGGGGATCATATTATTTGAAGAGGAGAATTGGGCAGCTCTCTAATGACACCTAGGCAGAGGAGAGATCATGATGAGGCTCCCACATTTAATTGTGTATTCTTTACCTTGAAGCTTAAATAAGGAGCTTTATATTCTATACTTTCTTCAAGGCCATAAATTAGTTTTAATTTGTCCTTTGTGCTATGTTTCTGATCCTTCCTGAGTACACGTTGTAGAATTTTATAGCTAGAAGGGACTTCAGAGATCAAACCCTGTGTCCTCATTTTATTTTTTTAATATTTCACAGGATCATAGATTTGAGCTGGAATATCATCAGTCATCTACTCCAATCACTTCATTTGTTGATAGAGAAATTGAGGCCCAGAGAAGCCACATGACTTGCCCCAAAGCACAGAGACAGGAAGTAGAAGAGGATGGGATTTGAACACAAGTCCTCTGACTTTAAACCCATTACTATTTTGACCTCCTTATTCTTTCTCCCTTAATGATCATTGCTTTTTACAATACTACAATTTCTTGATATATACCTATCTCCTACTATTCACTTCTCCTTTGAAACAACCAAAAAAATGCCTGAACAATAATATTCAGTCACCATAACTTACCCAACTATTCCCCAAGATGTGGACACTCCTTTTGTTTCTTCTTTTGCTATCACAAAAAAATGCTTCTAGAGAGTTCGTGAAAAGCAAGAAAGATTGTGTTGGTTCAAATCCCAGTTCTATCACTTTCTACCTGTGTGACCTTGGATAAATCATTTAACACCCCTGGGTCTCAATTTATCCATGTGTAAAATGAGATGAGTGATTTGGATGACTTTCAAGGTCTCATACAATTTCTAAATCTGTGATCTAATATAATGATTTGGTCTCTATTTCTTTATTTTCAAAATGAAGGGTTCATACTCAATTGTCTGTGAGGTCTCTTGAAACTTTCAGTCTATGATCCTCTAAGTCCATGAGGCCTCTCTTTAAGTCTTACCTTGGCTACTGCACGATGTCATTGTGTATCAAAGTTCTGAAAGTCCTAGAGGAAAATTTATAGCCTTAATTAAAACCTGTGATTCATCTCCCAATGTATTCTAAAACTACTTTGGTAGTAGACTGCTAGGAAATTATATTTTATGTTATGCATATATGTAGTGGTCAATAAATTTGTTGAATTTCATTTCCTTCTTGGCTATAATGTAAAGCATGCTCCACCATCCTCAGTTACTCATGGATTGAATGAATTATTGAAACTATATCATAAACTGCAAATGTTATTTTTTGTCTTTATTTTCCACCACCCCTCCTGATCCCAATATAGACAAGGACTACCCAAAAGTGGAAGAACTGTTTCATAAGAGCTTCATCTTTTCTCTTAGTCACTAATGATTTAGATGAGTAAAGAAGTATATTAGGAAAAGACTGAAATGAAAGAGGAGGAGGAGATTAGGGACCCGAGCGATCTACAAATTGACTATCTTGGAATGAATATATTGTCTATATGGACTTGTTTACTTATTTTAAAAAAAAGAAAGACCACCCCCCCCACACACACACTGCATCAGAGATAAAGAAAGAAACAAAGAAAAAAAGAGAGAGAGGAAAGAAAGAAAGAAGGAAAGGAAGGAAAGGAAGGAAGAAAGAAAGAAAGAAAGAAAGAAAGAAAGAAAGAAAGAAAGAAAGAAAGAAAGAAAGAAAGAAAGAAAGAAAGAAAGAGGAAGCAGGGAGGGAGGGAAGCAGGGAGGGAGGGAAGCAGGGAGGGAGGGAAGGAGGGAGGGAGGAAGAAGAGAGGGAGGAGTGAAGGAAGGAAGGAAGGAAGGAAGGAAGAAAGAAAGAAAGAAAGAAAGAAAGAAAGAAAGAAAGAAAGAAAGAAAGAAAGAAAGAAAGAAAGAAAGAGGAGGCAGGGAGGGAGGGAAGCAGGGAGGGAGGGAAGGAGGGAGGGAAGAAGAGAGGGAGGAGTGAAGGAAGGAAGGAAGGAGGCAGGGAGGGAGGGAGGGAGGGAGAAATGGAAAGAAACTTTAGGTCCAAGAACGAGGTTAGTTTCCTAAAAGGTAAATATTATTCCTGGAGCTGGTAGACTCCCCCAAGAGTTGATTAATGTGATTACAGTTATTTACCTATTGAGAATTCTATACCCTTCAAAAAGATGTGACTGTTTAGTAATTAATAATATTGCATATTGAAATGTGAGGACATTTTTCAAGAGACTTAAAAACAAAAGAATTTGTCCTAGGGTGTTTGATGACATAAGGATATTGTCTACAATTATCTGTAACACATACCATCACTCAAATTCTATTTATATATTTGAATGTATTAAGCTCAAATTAAAAAATATACTAGTAATATCCAACCTGTGGGGGTTGTGTAATATTAAAAGTAAGCATTATTTGTATGCGTCTCTCTGTGTGAAGAGGAAACATCAAGAGATTTAGTTAATACAGTTAATACTGTAAAGCTGTTGGGTTTTGTTATTTTGTGTGTGTTTTTAAGCAACAAAGGAAACCTGAACTTATTCTACCTCACTTTACACAAATTGTATTCCTCAAAGAATGATCTAATTTTATAGAATATTTAAGAATTTCAAATTAGTTTCTCTCATCATTTCAGAGGTTTTTCTATCCCTACTGCTCATTCACTGCCGTTACTTTAAGTTTCTTCATCTTTCCTGGTCTTGCAGAACCAAACCCTCCTATCAAAACTTCCCTGTAATTAAACCCTTCAGTCAAGTGGTTAATGAGCTGTGAAACTGCACTAGAATTCACTAGAGGTGTCTGACCCTGCAGTGAAGTCTTTTTATAATGCAAATAACCACCCACTAATTCAAAAAGTGAGATTCACCTGGAGAAGATTACAGAATGTTTTGTGTAAATGTTGACAGTGAAAGACTCCTAAAAAGGTGCAAATAGCACAGTTTTTACTTGCTCAACCATCAGTGCTATGAATGTTAGCTTCATTGTGTTAATTTAATGCAACATTCCTTGGCCAATGGCTGAGATGACAGATTACTTGCAGAGTTAAATCATGACAATATTGGCATCATCAAATTAAACCAGAGGACAAAAGGAAGCTACAGCTAAATGAAAGGACTCATAGATTTTCATTGACAAGGTAAAGCAGTCAGCAGAATCTGGCATACTATGTGTGCAGAGGCAATAAGGAGCATTATTTTATGGGACATTTGGTCATCTGGTATTTTACTACTTGTGAAGATCCCTTGCAAAAGCAATTGCAGCTGATGTACTAATATCAGGCACAGATAGGGAGATAGAGAAATTCTAGACTGAATTCTAAAATAGCCATCATATTAAAAAAAAAACATAAACTTTGAAAGTCAGTGAGTTTGAATCACAAGTGACTATATAGCAGGATAGTGAACGTGTTGGAAAATAAGGTTTAGCATTAAGAAAGAAAATGGGTCAAACACATGCAGACTACATAGAAACTTCATCTCTATATATAGCATAAGAATGTCCTTCAAATAGAGAGTTAAGATACCAGAAATCTCTCTCAAATGCACACATCCACACATGCCCAATCACTATAGAACACAATATTTAGAAATAAAAGATTCTTTGAAGGTCACTAATCCACTCCCCTTTTTTGAAACTAACTTAAAAGATAGGAATCAACCAATTACTGATATTAAAAAACATATGTATCAGGGCAGCTAGGTTGCACAGTGGATAGAGCGCAGGCCCTGGAGTCAGGAGTACCTGAGTTCAAATTCGACTTCTGACACTTAATAATTACCTAGTTATGTGATCTTGGGCAAGTCACTTAACCCCATTGCCTTGCAAAAAACCTAAAAAAAATGTATGAATCAACTATGTACATTCATTGACTTTTTAGAGAAAAGATTGAAATCAGTATCATATTTAAAAAAAAAAAAAGATGAGACCAAATGAAATATTTAGCCTAACCTATTTAGAGGAATCATTTAAACTCCAAAATAAGAAATAGGTAAAAGAACAGATAATACTACCAGCTGTTAGTTTCTAAGGAAATAAACGTGAGATAAAACATACACTGAAAAATCAGGAAGTCAAAAGAGCCTAGAAAAATAAGTCACACAACTAGGTAACTATTAAGCGTCTGAGGCTGGTTTTGAACTCAGGTCTATCCTGACTCCAGGGCTGGTGCTCAATCCACTGCACCACCTAGCTGCCCCCTGATATCAGTTTCTAATATAAAATCTATAAAAAAAAGTATCTTACAGAGGCAAATGGGAAAAAACGATCAGTATGTTCTCAGAAACCTTGGTGAGAGATCCAAATTACCTAGATCACCAAAAGGGCATTTGTGGATGAATTGGAAAAAGGAAAATAAACTGACAAAAAAAGAAAGAAAGAAAGAAAGAAAAGACCTATCAATATCTTTAAAATAAAGTTTTTTTTCTTTATTGAGGACTATGGAGACATCCTATGTGGACACTAAAATAACAGTCTCCCCAATGTATATTCTTGAAGCTTAAAATTCTAAGGAGCAGCTAGGTGGCATGGTGGATAAAGCACTGGCCTTGGCATCAGGAGTACCTGGGTTCAAATCCAGTCTGAGACACTTAATAATTACCTAGCTGTGTGGCCTTGGGCAAGCCACTTAACCCCGTTTGCCTTGCAAAAACCTAAAAAAAAGGGGCTTAAAATTCTAGCATGAGAGGCTTTAGAAAAGACAATGGAGAATCCAGATTTTTGATGACTTGTTATATGAATGGTGGGAATTGATTTATTTTTTTTGACCTCATAAAACAAAATCAGAAACAATGTTGGAGTTGCAAAGAGGTCAATCTAAGCATGATATTAGCAAAAAATTCCTAATAATTTGAGTTATTATAAAGAAGAATGACTCGTCTTGAGGGGCAGCCCCTACTTAGAGGTCCTTTAAACTGAAACTGGATTACTATTTTCCAGGTATGCTATAATTCCAGTAAAAATCATTGCTGGGGTTCATTCCAACTCCCAAATTCTCAAGAATTTGATGTCCAATAAAGATTTAATTATTTCAGAATATTGTAGAAGTATTCAATGCTGAGTTCAATTTTCTCCTTATGAGAATCTTGACTTGGAATCATTGATATTAGGGGATTTGGGGGGGGAGGTCCCTTGTTAACTCTCCCTACCCCAATTTCTCCTCCATTTTATAAAATTCATAAGGCTTAGGTAGACAAAACATTTAAATAACACAATTAGGTGTTTAAAATACTTTGAAACAGGCAAGTCAGTGGCTCAATTAATACAGTTCTTTACCTGGAGTCAGAAGCATAGCGTATGGGAACCGGACTCATATAGACTCATCTTCCTCAGCTGACATCTGGCCTCAGACATGCTAGCTGTATGACCATGGGCAAGTCACTTAACCCTGATTGCCTCAGTTTTCTCATCTGTAAAATAAACTGGAAAAGAAAATGGCAAATAACTTTAGTGCCTCTGCCAAGAGAACCCCAAATGGTGTCATGAAGAATCTGACACGACAGAAACAATTTAACAACAAAACCTTGTGTCAGTAAGACTTCAATTTATATGGAAGCTCATGTACTTATTAGCTTTGGGTAAGTCATTTAACCTCTCTCGGTCTCGGTTTTGTCATCTGTAAAAGGGGGATAATAATGGCTTTTATCTCTGATGTCTGTTGTGAGGAGAAATGATCTAATATTTGTAATGTTTTGCAATTCCTAAAATACTATGAAAATGCTAGCTACCACCATTATTAGACAGAGTCTCCCTAGTGAGTATGTCTAAGTAGCCAGCCTCACAATGCTTACAACATAGTAGGCCAAAAAGATGCTTTCTTTTCTGAAAAACTTCCTGGAATAGTCAGAGCTAGAATATGGAAGTTGCCTAATCAATGATCTATGGACATCTGTACACAATTAAAGATTTATAGCTTTGGGGTAAGGAATTCAACAAGAATCATCTTTTTTAAAGAGAAAATATCCTTGGAGGGGTATTATATTAAACTCTGAAGACTATATTGTGAATATGTTTATCAGTCAACAAACTAGTCTCCCAGTGGGCCATGAGGATGGATGACTTTTCATTAAGGGGCATGGAATAAATCCAAAAGGATGACTGGAGGAAAGCCACAGGTGTCTGGGGATGGAGAGATGAGTCTCTCCAGTATTAAAGAGCCTAACGTTGATCTCAAGGTTCTCAGATTTCAGGTCAGTTGAGGTAGTTAGGTAGCATAGAGAATAGAATATTGGTTTTGAAGTCAGGGAAATCCAAATTCAAATCAGCTGAGCCATTTAATAGCTGTCTCACCCTAGGCTAGTCATTCTCCAAACTCCAGTTTGCTCATGTATAAAATGAAGACAATAATAGCGCCCAGCTCACAAGGGAGCTATTGTTTCGCAAAACCTGGAGCACTTTGTAAATGGAACTCTTATTATTTTTAAAATGGGATGCACCTATGATACACCAAACATTTTATGCCTCAGTTGCATCGTTGGCCATCACATGCTCAAAGTTCAGGGATGTGGGGTTTGGATGCTTTCTTCACAGAGAATTTAATAAACATTGATTAAGTACCTACCATTTATCAGACACTGGTAAAGTATAGAGAAGGGAGGGTCTTAGAATAGGCTAGAAGACGGAGACAGGGTTAAAAAGTCTAAAATGAGAGTTATAGGAATGATATCAATGGTGCATGGCAAGAGGGAGGGAAATCGAGTTTGGGGGCGGGCAGACCAGAGAAGTGAGGATAAGATATTTCATTTCTGGATAATCTTTCTTCCTCCTGATATTACCCCTTCAATTCTTCACCTGTTAACAATGAACTGCTGAATGGAAGGGACTCTCACGGTGAAGTGGATGGTCCATGAATGAGCCTCTTTTAGAACTGTTAACATTTATATTCCAAGTTTGCAAAGCCCTTTACAGAAATCATTTCACTGATTTCCACACAAACTTATGATGGAGGAGCTCCTTTTCTCCCCATTTTATAGACTTGGAAACAAAGACTGAGAGAGGTCGAAGGTCTTGTCTGAGGTAATATAGTAAGTCTTTAAGATCACATTCAGATCCTGATAACAACTTCAGTTCTTTTTCTACTGAACCCACAACAAAGTGAGTGATGTAACACATTGTGTGTTGGGGGGGGATGGAGAGTATTCCCACACTCATAGAGCAAACACCCTGGTTCAAACCCTTATCACCCAGCACCTGGACCATTGCCTCCTAAGTGTTCTCCCTCCCTCAGACCTCCCTCCATTTTCATCCAGCTAGATTGTACAGATAGAGCCTGGATTTAGGAAAATTTGAGTTCAAATAATGCTTCAAACACTTACTAGATGAATAACCTTAGTTAAGTCATTAATCTCTATCTACCTCAATTTCCTCAAGTGCAAAATGGTTGTGAGAATCAAGCAAGATTATTCTTGTAATGTGCTGAGCATAGGAAGTTGGTACCTGGTAGGAACTATAGAAATGGTTGTTTCCTGTGTTCCATTTACTTGCCAAAATCATTTTTCCTAAATTTCAGGTCTATGTCACCTTACCCCCCCTTTTATTTTTAGAATTAAATAGAAAGGATTCTTTGACACTTAAAGCTATTCCTAACTTCTCCTTTTCCTTCCTTTCCAGGTTTCTTATACAAGAATTGCCTTCCTGGACCCTACAGCCAGTCCAGGCTCCCTTCCTTCTTGCTTTTCCTCACACTCATACAAAACCCCAGTCAAAATATACAAGCGTCAGTAGGAAACAAAAGGATAATGCCATCCGTGAAGCAGACCCACATAAAGAAAGTAGAATATGGATACAGGAAACTTGCTGTTGAATTGAAATAAGAGCTGAAATCACCTTTGCTAGTATTTTTGCATCATGTATGGCAAAATATAATTCCCTATTATTTAGTTGGTTGTATGTTTGATTTTGATTTTAAAAACTAAAAGAAAAATAATCCACTTCTTGGCTAGCTACAGTGATCAAATTTACTTTTTTTTTTACAAGTCTGTCTTCCTTTTTCCTCAGGACATCATAAATATGTGTGTGTGTGTGTGTGTGTGTGTGTGTGGAGATATACACACATATTTGTATATATTTATACATATATGTATATATATGGATTTTTTAAAATGAGGCACATCAAACATATTGCTCCAAAGAGCCAAGGAGGTATTTTATACCCCTTAAAATTACATTTAAAATTTAGAACAAAATATTTATTGTATCTTTCTCATTTGTTTTCAAAATTCTTTTTATGTGTATGGTTTATTATGAAGATAATACATAATCTATAAATGAACATCAATAATGAATTATATCCCACTTTCCCTGGTAATAGCCAATCATTGGGCTGGGCTGGAACAACAGCAGCACAACACTGGGTTGAGGATGTGTACTGAAATAATTTTCATTGATTGTTGTGGTTGTTCAGTCATTTTCCAGAAAGATTTGATTCTTGGTGATTCCATTTGGGGTTTTCTTGGCAAAGATACTGGAATGATTTGCCATTTCCTCCTCCTGCTCATTTTACAGATGAGCAAACTGAGGCCAGCAGGGTTAAGTGACTTGCCCAGGGTCACATAGCTAGTAAGGGTGTGAGGCTAGATTTGAAGTCAAGAACATTCATCTTCCTGACTCCAAGCCCTACACCCTAGGCACTGTACCACCTAGCTACCCAACTTTCATTGAGAGAAGTATATATAATAAAAAACATCTAAAGATTAATACACTAGGTCATGTAGTTGGTTTTAATGAGTTTTAATTGCAGGACCGAATTAAAAACAGTTGTCCAATCCCATGGTCCTAAGAGAAACTCAAATCTATCCAGAAATAGGAATAGATTTTGGTTTCAAGTATCAAAGAATATCTAAGTAAAGACTATCTAAGAAACAGTAAAAATAATGAATACATAAAAGGGCCGACAAGGTGGATATTGTCCATGAGGTATTCTCCAAAAGAGATCTTGACTTGAAAAATGAAAATAGCAAAAAATACAATGCTAAGAACAGGGGTGTCTTTATTAGGGCGTCCTTCATTGGAAGTGACATCCCTTTTATCTCCTCCTCACCGCCAAATTAAGTCAATAATAAATTTAAAGTGTTTGTGGGAGAGGGGAGCACACTTTTAAAATTCATTAATGCATCTGTCTGTAGAAGATGAAATAGGCAAAGCTCTTAATGACTGTCTTGAAAACATACTGTAAATAATTTTTTAAAAGCCCTTTTACATCAATGACATTCTGCTTGGAAACTCAGTTCCTACACCTTGAATGGAAGCCATTCACTTTAGAGTTAAATCTCAAGCTAGCTGTTCAACTAGTTTAGGCAGATGGGGAGAACTTAAGGTTGGGTCTTCCCATCTTGGAAAGGGAAGTCCCTAGAGATTCATGGTTTGAGAAGTTCAGCTTTGACTTTAGGGGACTGAGTTCTATATGACAGATCACCAATTTGTCCACTTAGAAAAACTGAGTCCATGTCTGGATGTCAGTATTCAAGGGTGAGTCACTGAGCTGCCCTAGCATGGGATTGATTACTCTGTTGAAAGTGGTATCAAAGGGGCAGCTAGGTGGCACAGTGGATAAAGCACCAGCCCTGAAGTCAGGAGTACCTGGGTTCAAATCCGGTCTCAGACACTTCATAATTACCTAGCTGTGTGGCCTTGGGCAAGCCACTTATAACCCCATTTGCCTTGCAAAAACCTAAAAAAAGAAGTGGTATTAAAAAGACCCACTCCAAAGAAATTCTATCTATGAAAGTTCCTTGTGCATTCTAAACATAGAGCATGGATATTCTTCAAAGTTTTGAAGACCAAATTCACAAATATTTTTAAATGTAAACCACATGCATACATATACTTACACATTTTTTCTGCTATGGATATCACTGTTGTATGGGTTCATAGAATCTTAGTCTACCTTGAAGACATCTTAAAAGCCATCCAATCCAAGTCTCTCATTTAAAAGTTGAGGAAACTGAGGTTCATTGTGGAGTTCTTTTTCCCAAGGTCATATAGAGATAGCATTTAAACTCAGGTCCAAATAAAATGAGTTTATTAATATACTAAGGTCAAATCTGGCTTCAGACACTAACTGTATGATCCTAGACAAGTTGCTTAACTCTGTTTACTTCAGCTTCTTCATATGCCAAAATGAGCTAGAGAAGGAAAGAGCCAATCACTACAATATCTCTGCCAAGAAAACCCCAAATGGATTCATGGGCATTTGGACACAACTGAAAATTGATTGAAGAAAAATATTAATTGGTGGCGCAATGAATAGGTAGCTTCAGCCTTTCTGAATTTGGAACTGTTTCCTGAAAGTTAAAAAAGTGTGCACACCCTTTGATCCAGAAATATCACGACTAAGCCTATACTCCAAAGAGATGAAAGCAAGATAAAAATGGACACATAGATACAAAAAGAAATTAAATTAGCCTTTTTTTCCAGCAACAACAGATAACTAGAAATTTGGAAGGCTGAACAAATTGTGGATAGAGAACACAATAAAATTCTTTTTCCCCATTGATATTTCATTTTTCCAATAATGATTTATGAAAGTTTTTCAACATTGATAATGAAACCATGATATATTTTAATAAATGAGAAAATGAATTGGCTCAAAGATACCTAGAAGGACTTGTATGAACTGATGCAACATGAAGTGAACAGAACCAAGAGAACAAGATATAGATTAACAATAATGCAAAGAAAAACAACTCTGAAAGACTTTAGAACCCTGATTAACATAAGGACGAAGCATAATGCCCATTCCTGGTGTTGAAACGTGAAACCTATCTCCCAACAGATGATGAACTCAGGGTGCAAAGATGAAACGTTTTTTGGGACATGGACAATATGGGAGTTTTGTTTTGCTTGACCATGCATATCTGTTAAAGGAGTTTCATTTTTCTTTCTTTTCTTAAATGGGGGCAGAAGAAAGAAAAAGTAGATTTTTATGAACTAAAATTTTAATTTATTTTAAAATAAAAAATAAAATGGAGACAGATGAACAGAAGGAAAATTGAAGGACTTGAAGTAATTAAAATTATGACCATTTTTTTCTCAAAATTCATATATTCAAAGGCAAAATTTTGTTAAATCCTCCCAAAGTATTTTGTCAACGATTTAAGTTTTCATTATATCAATCATCTATTGTATTTCTATTATGTCTTTATGTCATCAATAGTCAATGACTGATAGATCATCATTCTATCATTCTTCAGTCTAACATCTATCATCTTTCATCTATATTTCTATTATATTCAATCAATTTATCTATCTTTTATCTATCATCTCTTGGTGTTGCCTCCTTAGAACAATTTATTTCTGCATATCTAAAAAGTTGGGAACTGAAGGTAAACTAAACAGCATTACTCTAATTTCAAGAGCTCTTTTAGCCATGGAAGTTTTTGGTGTTCTCCAAAGAATCTTTTGCCCTTGAAGTGATATGCTATGTCCTCTACTTTTCTTTAGCTTTCTTGTGTCTTCCATGTTCTTCAATTTATACCAACTAAGTGAGATTCCAGAAGGCTAAGTGATTTGTCCAAGCTGGTGAGTGTTGAAGGCTGAATTTAAAACCAGGTCTTCCTGAAACTGGGAGCTAATGGGCAGAGCTTTAGACTTAAACATTTCAAACTCTGTCTTTGGCCCTTGTTCTGTGACTATATCCTCTCTTCTGTTTAAGAAATAATGATTGTATTTGGACCAAGGTTTTCTCCTCTTTTCTATTTC
This sequence comes from Macrotis lagotis, assembly GCF_037893015.1. Lineage (NCBI taxonomy): Eukaryota > Metazoa > Chordata > Mammalia > Peramelemorphia > Peramelidae > Macrotis > Macrotis lagotis. Next base: position 29,151,076 of record NC_133664.1, read on the forward strand.
CTCATCCAGAAATCAACCACTATGGTTTAAAAATATACTGAAGCCACGATCTATAAAGAATGAAAGAAATTCTGAGTTTGGGCTAATTATTATATTTGCTCAAATAGGACTGGGAAAATGGGAAGCTTCTCTTTTGTCTTAAATAGGAATATGGGAATTGATGTCTCCTCTAAAATCTGAGCCTCATTTTAATGTAGTTCAGTTCCTATTGGTTTATTCAATCAGAATTGATTTCCTCTCTCTCAGGACCTACTCTTTGAAGGGTATTTAAACTGTGAGCCCACCTCCATGATTGTCTTTGGTCTGAGATGACCAAATGACCATCCTCTTATAATAATAGATTGACCTTATTAATAAAATGATTAAATTACCTAGAAACGGTCTCTTGGACATTTTGGAATTGTCATAGTTCCATAGCTGACCTTGGGCAGTCATTTAACCTTTTTTTCCAAGATGAGAAGATTGGACTACATGACCTCTCAGCTCTCTTCCTTTTTTTTATGACCTTGTGATCTGAGTGATCTTGGAAAGGTTACTTCTCCATTGACCACAGTTCTGTCTTCTGTATAATGAAGAGATTGCACTGGGTAAGATGCCTTTAAAACCCTTTAAGACCTTTTAAAATCCCAACTAACTCTAAAGCTATGTACATTTCAAGAAGAAGAGGGAAAAAAATTCAGCTTAGATCCAGGAAATATTTTTAGTGACATACTGAAGTTGTCTATCCAAAGTCATCTTGTCAGCCATGAAATTCCCACTTGTGTGCCATAAATCAACACAACTATTCAACAATTAAATCTACAATGAATGTATATTTTTAAAATTTCCAAGCATTATGTTTCATTTTATAAGCCTACACAGCAATCTCTAGAGCTCACTGTCATGTAATGCCTTATAAATGATACTTGATAAACCACAGCTGTATAATTGTGGAATATTCATTAAGAGACACAAGCATCAGTGGTAAATCACTTGCCGACATTACAGTGCTAGTGACTGGTATGCTTTTTTTTTTTAACTGATTTCTTGGGGAAAAGAATGGAGCTGCAGAGAACTCTGGTTTTATGAAATTAAAAAAAAAAGCAATCTGCCCAAGGTGTTGGCTTGGAATATGTCACATTTAGGGATGGAATATCTTCTTTTATTTTGATTGGAGCTAATAAAAGAGACAATAACATTTAATAAGACAATAGCAATGAAAATGACTCATGAAAAAATGGTTTTTAAACATTTTTTTTTTACAGGAAGCACTGTTGAAGGATATTTATCCTAAAGGAGTACTAGCTATATTGTTCCAGAGTTGAAAGGGTTTCCACATTCCCTTGTCTTCCATGGACTGGATTTTTCACCTTACCAAGGTGGAGAGTAAGGCTGGAATTACACCATGGGTCTTGGGGTGTAGGAAGCTGAGCAGATTGTAAAACCTGGAGATCAGATATAAAGATTATCATAGAATATAGACTTCAGCTTCAAATATGTTCTTTCCTTTTTTTCTTCTCTAGAGTTGTTTGAGATCTAGGAGGAATTGTAGAAAACATGGGGTTTAATCCCCTAATTTTACATATGAGAACATTGATTTTAGAATCATCAGTTTCTAAGTCTATATCAAATATAAAACTATCAATAAAATTTTTAAAATTTGGTCTTAATTCTAAAACTGACCAAATCACTGTCTCTAGAGAAGCATAAATGAGGTTTTTTTAAATCAAATGATTATCTGAACAGACGTGCCACAAGATAAGAAAGCTTATTATCCACCCCATCCCTCCCATTATCTCTCTCAATATGCATAACTACCATGAGATTCCAAAGCTCCCCAAAGTGGAAATTCTCCACAAGTCTCCAGTTTGCTAATTAGCACTCAAACAACATCCCAGAATTAAAAAAAAAAAAAACTTTACCATAAATTAGTGGACTGATTAGTTCCACCAAGAATTTATAAGTGATAATGGAAGGAAGGAAACAAGTTTTTACTTAATGCAAAATGGATGGAACAGATGATAAAGTGCTGGACCTGGAGTCAAGAAGACTACATTTCAAATCCAATCTCGGACACTTAACAGCTCTGTGACCCTGAGCAAGTCACTTCACTTCTTTGCCTCAGGTTCCTCATCTTTAAAACGACCTGGAGAAGGAAATGTCACACCACTCCAGTATCCCAGTCAAGAAAACCCTATAAAGATGGACACAAATGAAACAACTGAACGACAACTCATTTAAATAAATAAATTAATAATATATTTTATATAAAGTAAATAAAATAATCTGCAACCTAGTTAACTTGTGACTTTTAATTTCCATTTAAGTGTAGCAGCACTAGGGTTCAAGGAAGGCTCTTAAGATTGTAGAAGTTCCTTTCATGGGTTGAGAAATGTTTCCTCCTACTGTTATTAATTCCTTTTTTGTTGTGGTTACATATAGTGTTTGCTGTCAGTGATCACACCATTTTTCAGATGGTAAAACAAGGCCTATAGTATTTAAATGGCATGCCTATGGTTTCATAGGTGATATAAGGGGCAAGATTTGAATCCAAGCCTTCCTGACTGGTTTCTAACACTCTATTCTAGTAGAGAATATGGTTTGCAAGATACTTTACATGTTTTATCACATTTTGTTTCACATTAATCAGTGAGGTCGGTAGTGTATTATTGACCCTATTTTACAGATGAGGGACCTCATCTTAGAGAGGTTATTCAATTTTTCACACAGCTTGCAAGTGACAAAACTGGAACTCCAAATGGAGTCTTCCAAGCCCATATCTATCTGGTGCTTTCCCATACATCACACCTACCTCCTGAATTAACATACTTGGGAATCTTTTTTTCTCTGAGAAAATAATTACCTCCTTTTATTTTTCATTTCTCACTGAAGATTCATGCTGAGCAAGGGCCCATAAAAAGAAACAACTATTAGAAAATGAAACAGGGTTATACTTACACTTTTATTGTTAATTGTCATCCTTTGTTTGTTTTCAATAAGATGGTCTTAAACTATCCTTACTGTTTTTCCCAGGATGCCTGGGGTCCACCATGGTACTCATTTCCTGATGGGGCCACTTTCTGTCAATATTTTTTCCCCCATCAAACAGTAGTTCTTAGAAAAGGAGGGAGGCATCTTATAATAGGGGAGTTCTCCCAAAGGACAGAGCTGATTATTAATAAACAGGACCTGGATTTGCTAATCGCTGCTCCTGCTTGGAAACATGAGAAGCCTAGCTTTCACAATAATAGATCCCAAGAATTAGGACAAGACTCAGGCAACATACCCAAAATGAGATTTAAATGACACTCCAGAGTTACTCCCTATGTTTCAACCCCTAGTTCATTTACATAAAGTCAATACCAAATCATGAGCCCTTCTGTCATGCCTGGGCTTACAAAGGGAAAGGGAATAATTTATATAAGTGATTTCTCCTAGGATCACTCATCTCCCTCTGTTTGGGTCTCTCCACTTACCTTGTTAGAACATGTATTAGAGACAGCTCTGTATTTATTTGTCTTATTTGAAAAGAAGCAAATAGACTACTAGAATCAATCAGGGAGAATCTGGGTTCAAATCTTGCTGCTGCTATCACCTACAACATGGAACAGCTAGGTGACGAAGTGGATAGAGTGCTGGCCCTGGAACCAGGAGTACCTGGGTTCAAATCCGGCCTCAGACACTTAATTACCTAGCTGTGTGGCCTTGGGCAAGCCACTTAACCTCACTGCTTTGCCACAAAACACAACCCTATCACCTACAACACCTCGACCAAGTCATTTAAATCCTCATCCTCAGTCTCCTATCTGTAAGATGAGCTAAAAATACCTCTAATAAATTGTTTATGATTAGGGAGGGTTTTCTTGGAGGAAATGTAAGCAATATAAAAAACAATAATAATAGATATCTTACAGAGATTTAAGATTTGCGAGGTGTGTTTTCGAGATCTCACTTTATCCCCGCAGCAGCCTAGGGAGCTATGTATAATTATAGTGTCCCAAGATCTAGTAAATATTTGAAGCTAAGTTTGGTCTTCACCCACTGCACCATCTAGCCGTCAATAACATCTATTTCAAAATGATAGCTTTAGAAGCTTCCTCATAGGATGGCTATGAAGTCCAAGTGAGATGATAAATGTAAACGTGGTCTCACTTGGACTTCATAGCCATCTCTTTACATAATATTTCTTAAACAAGATGAGTTCTTTAAGCATTGGTATTGGGTAAGATTTCATTTTTGGTTCCTTATCTATTACCTTCTTAAGTTACATAAAGTAGCCACTAATCATAAGTTTTAACTGAATTGAATTACTTGAGAAATCACTGTAATTAAAAATTAAGATATTTGACCCAAAAGTAATAAGAACATTACATATTGAATTAATATACTAGGCATGAACTTATCTGAAACCTACTCTGAACAAAGTCCTTCTGGCCTTAGTCTAAATGTTGGTTACACTTTTGTCTAAAAAAACTATTTTACAGAAAAATCACTCAAGGAAGACATGAACAGGGAGGTCAGAATAAATGATATGAGGACACACTCAAAGTCTCTCTGAAGAATTCTGGAAGTAATTGTGAGCCCTGGGAGATGCTAGCATCAAAGTACGTGCTGTGCTCTATGAATAATATAGAGTTGCAGTAGCTCAAAAAAAGTAGACTATGCAAATTTAGAAAAGCCACCCCAAATATCCACATCAATTATTTGTGCCCAGAGTTTTGAGTTCACATTGGTCCAGTCAGCCCCAGTTGGATACACTGTACTTAGACCCTCACACAATGATGCCATTTTAATATTCCTCAAGAACTGAAGGATGAACACCTTCCTCTAATTCTTGCAGACTTGAACCTCTCTGACTTTTATATCCTCTGTATTTTTTTTCTCTCAGTTGATGTTTTACCTCACACTTATCAAGGTAGAGAACATAAAGATTGGCAGCAGTAATGGTGCTCCCTTCACTCCCCCTCCAGCCTTCACTATTGATTTCACAGTCTCACATTTCCAAGACAGAGGCATGAGGGGGCAGGGAATGGAGGAGGAAAGCAAGAAGGAAAGAAGTAATTCCCTTCAGTAGATGTCCTGGAGTAAACTCATTCTCCACTTTAGTCAAAATTCAGTATTAAAAAAGTAGGTAGAAATCAGCCAAAAGTGGAGAAAGAGCAAAGAGGGGAAAAAAAGCAAAACAAGCAGGCTATCATTTAACTCAACCTAATTCAATGAGCTCTTTTTCCCCAAGAAAATGAGAAAATTAATACAAAACTATTATGTGAGTGAGGAAATATCATAGTCAGAGAAACACTTATTCAGGTTCTTCATTTGGAGAAATGACTTTTTTAAAAAAAGGTTTTATTCTGAATTTAGGAAAAAATAACATTTTCATGCACACAGCAGAACATAAAAGAATATGAAACCATGAATATCTGTTTCACACCACTTGTGCTTTTTACGTTCTAAATTCTATTCATTATTTTCATTTTTTAAAAATCTTTATTATAAATTTAAATACAAAAAACACTTCCTTTTACACAGCCCAACATAAGGAAAGGATTCAACATAAAACCATGAATTTCCATTTCAGTATTTATTTTTTAAAAAAACTATGTAATAAATACTTCACATTGTTTTCAAAGCTACCCTGCTTTTCTTTGCTTCCTTCTATGCTTTCATTTGGTCTCTGCTGGGCATTTTTTTCTCCCTCCCTCTTCACCCTTCCCTTGCCCTAGAGAAGGCTACCATATGTGTGTGTGTGTGTGTGTGTGTGTGTGTGTGTGTGTGTGTGTGTGTATACACACACACACACATATATATATACACATATATGTGTGTGTGTGTGTGTGTACACACACACATATATATATATATATATATATACACACACATATATGTGTGTATTTATAAACACCATACTATAAATCTATTTATCAGTTCCTCTCTGGAGATGGATAGCATCTTCCGAAATAGATCCTTTGTAATTGGTTTGAGTATTTATGATACTCAAGATGAATTAGTCAACCAGAGTTGTTCTTAGGACTATATTTTTATTACTACATAGTTTACTTACTGCTATATTTTATTAAAACAGTCTCTAGGTACTGCTCATTTCACTTCTCATTATTTCTTGCAAGTCTTTCCATGTTTTTTCTAAAATCAATCAGCTTTCTCCCTCTTCTTTGAAGCCCCACCCCAGGACTCAGCAATCCTGCAAGTACTCCCAGTCAGCAGAATACCTCCCCTCTGCTACCATACTCCTCACCCACAGTTGCAGCCAGGCCCCCATCTAGTCATGCCATCTAATCCTGACACTAGAAGACAATCTTCCAAAGGTCCTTCCTTCTTCACCTGCTTAGCTGTCCAAGACTCACTTAGTCCCTAAGGAAAGAGTTCCTGAGTTCAAGGCTGAGGTCCAGACTCAGCTGCCCCCAGGTCTGTGATTTGTAGTTTAGTGATCTTTCCAATTGGGCCAAAGGTCTGCCTCTGGAAATCTAGTCTTTCCTAAAGTCCTTCCAAAGGGATTTAAGAGAATGATCACTTTACTCCCTCTTTTATCTATTTCAGCTTCTCGGTCACTTTGAGACTTGAAAAGATATTCTGCCTAGTTTTGTGAGAACTTGGAACTTTTTAACCTACCTTACCATCTTCCCAGAAGCCTCTCAATAGGAATTGGTTAAAAGCATTGCATTCTAGATCCTCTGCCTATAATGTCAAAAATGAAACAGTCTCAACCTTCAAAGGGTTCAGTTTATAGATCTGAATTGACCCAGGCCAATAACTTAACCTTCATGTTCATTAACAAGATTCAAAATGGGTGACAATTAGTTTCAATATTTTAGGCAACTCCTTGTGATTTATCTACCATTGCAAAGGTAATGAGAAGTGACTTCCAGGGTCATAAAATAAATATATAAGGCACAATTTGAATCCAGATCTTCCTGACTCCAAGTTAATACTTTATTCATTGATTACTTTTCAGTGTAACTATAAATTTCCTTCTCCCCCTCCTCTGGAAAACAAAGAATAAGATGAAATGAAATTATCCTTGGTTAAGTCTGACTAAATGAAGGAATGGCAATCAGGTACTGTAATGTTTTATGCATAAGAATATCTGTGAGTTTTAAAACTATAAAACAACCTGCAGCTTTGTTAGTGCTTAGAGAGCAATCCTACTAACACAATTAGATACAAGAGGAAACAAAGGATGGTTTAAGGGGGGGAGTAAGGGATGCCAGGGGTATTGGAGTAATTCCTGGCTTCAGACCTCTTGCGGCATCCCACCGTAGAAACAGGACAGATCATAGGCTTGTTCATCAACAACTGACACAGCCTGGGAAGAAGGTGGGAGACTGAGGCAGGGGTGTATTGAGCAAGAGGGGAATGGGCTGCCAGCCCAGCTTCTCAGCCTGTTGCTTCCAGAGCTGCCAAAGACAGCACATGGATCTGCTCTGAAGCCTTCCATGAACTCTCCCATACCCCACCCCAATATCAAGCAACCTCACCAATACAAAAATATGAGAAGATTTGGATGTGGAGAAGGCGGCTCCCTCCCACCCAAGAAACCCTGAACCTCCCTGTTCTGTTCTCATGGGCAAGTTGGAATGTGGAATCAAGAAAAAGTTTTATCAAAAGTAGCTTGTTTCCACATTGAAAAGGGGGCAGACAGATGGGTCAGACTTTGCAGCTGTGACCCCAGAATCCCATAGGCTCTGGCAGTTTCAATGTCCTTCTTCCAAGAAGTCCTATCCTGTATCAGCTGCTGCATTCTCATTTCAATAAAAGAGCTCCGTGCTTATGCATTGGACTTTTCTAACAACTATTGTATATCACATAGAAACTTTGGACTATAGGCCCAGCTCTTATATCACTTTAGACTTGGAAGGGACCTTAAGCTGGTTCAACCTCATCTTTCTACATACAAGATAACTGAGCCGAATTCAAATCTCCAGCATTCTAACTTTTTTCTATTATTCCATTATACTAATCAAGCTTTGGTCCTGTCCTCTGTCTTTTTCAATCTTGACTCCTAGTTTGACCAATTCTTTTATTTTTTTCTTTTTTGCAAGGTAATGGAGTTAATTGGCTTGCCCAAAGCCACACAGCTAGGTAATTATTAAGTGTCTGAGGCCAGACTTGAACTCAGGTACTCCTGACTCCAAAGCCAGTGTTCTATCCACTGGGCCTACTAGCCGCCCCTTTTCTTTATTTCTTATTATTTTATTTTCCTAATTACATGTTATGAAAAATTTCCAACATTCATCAATATGCATATTTATAAGTTACACAATTTTCTTCCAACCTCCCCCCTACAGTGGTGAACAATCTAGTGAATGTTTTACATATACATTTGTGTCTAACATGTTTACATTTTAGTCATTTTATGTATGAGGAATTAGGGCTAAAGGAAAAAAGAAAATCATGGAATAGGAAGGAAAAACATAAGAGAAAAAATTTAAAAAGTAAATGTAATGTTCATTCAGATGCTGTAGTTTTTGTTTTGTTTTCTTCATCTGGATACAGATGGCATTGTCCATCACAGGTCCCCTGGGGTCATCCTAGAACTTTGAACTGCCCAGAGAACTGCATTCTCAAAGTTGATCAGCTCACAATCTTATTATTGTGTGTGATGTTCCCTTGGCTCTGCTCCCTTTGCTCAGCATCAGTTCTTGTAATTCTTTCCATGCTTCTCTAGAGTCTGACAATTCATGGTTTCTTACAGAGCAATAATACTCCATAACATTCATATACCATAACTGATTTAATCATTCTCCAATGGATGGGCATCCCTTCAATGTCTAATTCCTTGCCACTACAAAAAGAGCTGCTATGAATATTTTGGAACATGTAGGATTTTTTCCATTTTTTTTATGATTTCTTCTGGATATATCACCTAAATGCTTTTAAAAACTCTCTGTGAATCTCCATCTAGGCCACAGATAATAGATACCTGAATAACCAATCAATTAGTTTTCCTCACAGTTCCTGGCCCCAGTATTCAAGCAGTTTGATTTTCACTTTGTTACTGACTCTTTTTAATGTAGAAAGAATCCCTAGGGAAAGTATTCTCAATAAACAAATAGCAAGTCTTTTCTTTAACTCAGAGCCCCCAGCCAGAAAACTCCTAGAGGCAGATAAAGTAATTTAAAATCTCTTCTCTCAGAGCATCCCCAATTACTTACCTCAATAATGCAATGGAGCAATAGCAAACACAATTAGCAATTTGGTTGATTAACAACTTTATTTCATTTGCTGACTTAACAAAGTCAACTTTTAAACCAGTAATGGTAAATACCTCTCAAATCTTCAGGGAAGCAACAATTTCAACTCTCTGGAGAGATGAGGAAAGAGGAAGAGAAAATGAAGGTCCCTAAGTCCAGTCTCTAGTCCAAATTGTTTCTGGAAGTCCTACTCTTAAACTTGACTCATGCAAACTTCATCTCAATTACCTTGGCATCAGGAATTCCAGATATTGGCAATCTTTTGCCCATAGTGATTCTGCTTCTAACTCCCATCTCCCTGAATTTTTCCACACCCCCCCCTAAAATCCAAAAGGTGGGAGGAACCATCTTGAAAAAAATCAGTGTTGGCCAATTCTACCAATGGAGGCAGTTCTGTCCTAAGCTTTTTGTGTTATTGTCCTGTGGGGCATTAACTATGAAGTAGTGAAAATACTATGGACAGCTAAATGGTGCTGCAGCGGAGAGTGCAGTGGCAGACCTGGAGTCAGAAAGACTTCTCCTCCACAGTTGAAATCTGGCCTCAGACATTTCCTAGCTGTGTGACCCTGGACAAGTCACTTAAATCTGTTTGCCTCTGTTTCCTTTCCTCTTCAGTATCTTTGCCAAGAAAACACCAAATGGGATCACAAAGAGTCAGACACGACTGAAAAAAAAAACTCAACAGCCATGATTATAATGTCTATTGGCAAAGGGTTGGGATGAAAATTTGATTAGATCATGAATACAAAGTGGGTTTCATTTACCCAAGTGAAGCGAAAATGTGGGACAGTGTTACTATTACTGCTACCAAGAAAACTTGGCAAATTTTCACAGTATGGAACTATTAGGCAAGGAAAAATGTGTTGTGTGTAGGGAGGGGAACCAGAAGACCTGGGTTCTATTTCTTGTTCTGACACTAACTTCTTATGTGATCCTGATCTTTGAGGCAAATCCCTTGACTACTTTGGGCCTCAGTTTCCTCATCTGTACAATGAAACGACAGGACTCCTATTAGCTGTAATGACCGATCTTCATTCAGGAGAAGAAATATGAAAATCTGCCTCCTTCCTATCAGTAGAGAAATGGAAAAACCTGCATGCAAAATAGGGCATTCACCTAGAGAGAGGTGGGTGCTGTCCCATGAACTTGGTTCCCTGATCCCAAGAACTCTAGCATAGTCATGCCCTGCCCCAGTCCAGACCTGTGTCCAGTCCAGTCCTCTGCAGCCATTTTCAAAGAACAAAATTCCTATGGAAAAGGATCTTACCTTCTTCACTCTTACCAACACACTGGTAAAGCCAAGAGCCAACAGGTATAGCAGTGTCCCGTAGATCACTGACCCTGCTTCCAACCCAGTTTTCCAAAACCATCACCTAGGAAATTGACCCTGGTGGAGATAAGATCACCCCCTGTTTTGTATTAGATCTTTCTCTGAAGTTTCTGCCTCTTCTGGAGCCATAACTACTAAAGACCCAGAAAAAGGAAATTCTCACCCACAAAGTCTTTGACATCATCACATGGTTGAACCTCAGAAATCCACCCAGTTTTATTAGTGGAAATGACATCAAAAATATTCATTATCAATTCTAATAAGTGCCATAAAGATTACCTGATCTTTTTACTTGACTTGCCATTGAAACCTGCTGCATATGTTGTTTCCCTCTATAAGCTCGTTGAGGGCAAACACCATCTTACTTTTTGATTTGTCACTCCAACATTTTTACAGACAGCAAGTACTTAAATGCTCTTCTTCCTTCTTTCCCTCCTTCCTTCCTTTGTGCATTTGGTCCAATTCTTTTATTACATATCATTTACCCAAAGTACAGATTGTACAGTGTTTGATGGACATCTGGTGCCCTCCTCCTGTTGCACACAATTGGTGATTGTCTCTTATTAACTGAATCTTTCTGGTCTGGACTTTTTCAGGGTTTCAGGTACCCAAGGATGCTGATTCTAATGATGATGGAAAAAAATTTCCAATCCTATTTCTCTCCCCCAAACCCCCAATGGGAGAACATCAAGTCAAAGGAAATAATTAGTTCCTAGCTCATTAGTCTGGGATAAATCAAGTACCCTGGATACAACAGCAAGAATGATGCAATGCTTACACACTTTTTTGATACCCACAGGAGAATATGGACCCAAGAAAACATAATAACAGACTGGAAATATTTATCATTGGGTCAGAGTTCTAGAGCTGGAGACAACCTTTGAGTCAATGAGTCTAACCTATTCATTTTACAGATGATGACAATAAGAATCAAAGGAGTAAAGTGACTCAGGGGTAGTCACCCAGGTTTCTTCTTGCTATCCCCTGTATCCTTCTCCCTTTCTCTCCCAAAGAGCCATCCATAATATGAAAAAAGAAAAAAGGAAAAAAAGGGAGGGGAAATCCCCCAAAATAATCAAAATGTCAAAAAGATGACATCATAGTCAATGTTAAACATCTATGCCCAACTCCTACAGATGCTTCTGAAAAAGAGTGGGAGGCAGTATCTTCTAATATCTCTTCTTTGAGGACATTTGTACTTGACAATTTTACAATTTTTTGTTCCAGTTCTTTCCATTTGCTTATAGTCATTCTGTATAATATTTTTCTACCTCTACTTACCTCATTTCATCTAGGGGAACTGGTTGGCACAGTGCATAGAGTACTGGCCCTTGAAGTCAAGAAGACCCGAATTCAAATTCAGCCTTAGACATGTACTAGCTGTGTGTCCTTGGTCAAGTCACTTAACCTGGATTGCCTTGCATCCAGGGCCATCTCCAGTCTTCCTGATCCATATATGACCAATGGACCCAGGTGGCTCCAGAGGAGAAATGACACTTGTGACTTAGCACAGACCCCCCCCCCCACTCAAATGCAATTCATATGCATGTCATGGCCTTCAAGAACAAAGGATAGATAGCATCATCATCAGTTCACAGAAATCCTCTTTTGCTTTTTTTTGTATTAATCACACTCATCATTTTTTAAAGTACAAAAATATTCCATTATATTTCCCAATCAATAGGCATCTACTTTATGTATAATTTTTAAAAACCAATATGCTACTATACATGTTTTGGTGTAAATGAACACTTTCTTTTTGAAATTCATGTTCTTGAGGTAGATGCCTATGAGTGAAATCTTTGCAAAGCACAGAAACACTTCATTTTATTTGCAGTTTCTAGAATAGTTGTAGCAATTCACATCTGTACTAATACTATATTAGAGTACATGTCTTTCCATAGTCCATTCCTCATTAATTCTTCCTATTATTATCTTTGCTAATTTGGGGCTATCTATGGTGACTATGACCATGCTAATCTTAGAAAATATATCTGTCTGTCTCTCTCTCTCACACACAGACATGCAGCTTTAGATGTCAGTTGTAACCAACTCTTCATGACCCCATTTGGGTTTTTCCTGGCAGGGATGAAGAACTGATTTGCCATTCCCTTCTCCAACTCATTTTTCATAAGAGAAGACTGAGGCAAACAGGGTTAAATGACTTGCCCAGGGTCATGCAGCCAGTAAATGTCTGAGGTCAGATTTTAATTCAGAAAAATTAGTCTTCCTGACTTCAGGTGGGGTCACTCTGTGAACTATGGCACTTTCCAGCTGCCTCAAGCATCCCCTTAATGAGACCAAAGATCACATTAACTTTTTTTAGTTGCTATTATCTACTCTGAATTCCTACTGATTTTGCAGTTCAATAAAATCTCAGAATTTTTTCAGAGCAACTGTTCTAACCATGCATCTGCCATCTTGTATTTATAGAGTTGATTAAAAAAAATCTGACTAGAAGACCTATTTATGCCTACTAAATTTCAAGGGAGAAAACATGAACACATGTAGAGACAGTTTTTAAAAATATTTTTTATATTTTCATTTATTAGAACCCAGATGGGATTTGTGTTGGGCCAGAGAATTCCCTTGGAATATAGAGGTTTTCTCTTTTGCAGATGAGGTTTAGCCAAGCCCCGAATTTCTGTATCCTTTATCAGCTACTTGTACAATGCCAGTATTATGTATGGTCACTAGCAGGAAATAATTGATAATCAACACATAGGTTATATATAGACATGTGTGTACCACATGTATGACCTGTATGTTTCGATACATGTCACACACATATTGGACACCAATGGGTTTGTTAAACATGTGTGTTGCATGTGAACAAAACCAAAGTATTGGGACATACCTGCTTTGAGCATGTGGATAGACATGCATATATTCTCTGGGTATCCAAAAATTCCAGGTCTCATCTGAAGCACAGAAGTGGGAAGATAACAAAATTCTCCAAGAAATAGATTTGCTTCTTCTCTGACTTTAGGCCATATTTTTCCCCTTTCCTGTCATGTGTGTTTTCAATTTATGGCATCCATAATGGACTCTGCAAAGAACTTACTGTTAAGAGATAGTAGCTCTACAAATCTTGCTGGGTAACTTTGGCCTTCCCTTCATTCTCATCTGAGTATGTACAAGTTATGTGGCCACAAATCACAAGTAATTCAGTTCTCTTACTGAAACCACACGTCACCCTAGCCATTTGACTTCTCATTGGGACTAAAAATAAATTTTAAAATAAGGGGGTGGGGAGGAGAGGCGAGCAGATAAATCAGTCTTATGTACTGTAGTACATTTCATTTTTCCATTTGCCATATCATAGCAACTCGCACACTTTAAATGTTTTGCCATTAAATGTGTAAGCAGGAATGAATATCTGTCGATATAAACTTAAAAGCAACAATAAACCAACGCAATCTACTGAAAGTGGGGGAGCTAAAACTTCAAAGAAAATTTAGATGTCATTCAAGTAGTCAAAGTAAATGTATTCCTTGGAAATGTGTCTTCCATTGCTCCGAAATTTTGCGCTGGTCAGCAGATTGACCAGAGGCGGGGAGTGAAGAGTGAATTATCCAATTTTCAAAAAACTGTCAGGAATAATCACCATGGACTAGTGGATGGAATGTCTTCATGTCATTATCAAGAGGGAAAGCAGAAGAAAGCCTTCAAGGATTGGGCAAAAAAAGTAACCAGAAAATGGAAACCAATTAATTAATAATCATTTTTTTGTGTGTCTTCAGGCAATGCTTGGCCCTATGTTAGCCTCTCAAAAAAATTAGTTCTTGGGACGGCTAGGTGGCGCAGTGGATAGAGCACTGCCCCTGGAATCAGAAGTACCTGAGTTCAAATCTGACCTCAGACACTTAATAATTACTTAGCTGTGTGACCTTGGGTGAGCCACTTAACCCTCTTGCCTTACAAAAACTAAAAAAAAAAAAAAATAGCTCTTGTCCTCAAGAAATTCACATTCTATCTGGGGAAATAAAGTGTACACAATTAATTATGGAAAAATTTTCTACAAATAAAAGAAAATTACAAGGTGGAAAAGCAAAAAGAAATTACAATACCTTTAAATTTTCAATATTTTTTAATGATTTCCCATTTTTGTACTATACCAATCATTTCCCCCTGGAAACTTCCTTTGTAACAAGGAAAATCAAGTAAGTAAAATTGACCTCCAAAAAGATTACATCTTACAGTGTAATGTACAATTACATTCTGGTAGTTCCTACTTCTCTACTGAGATGGTGGATATGAGTTTTACCATATAGTCTTCATAAAGACTTGGATACTGCAAGTAACCTGAATTCAGTCATTGTTTTTATGTGCATTATGGTAACCATCTAGGTCTGCTTTTTTTCCACTCTGTCAATTCATGTCAAATTCCCCACGTTCCTCTAAAAATCCCCATATACAACACTTCTTTGAGTGTAATAATATTCTCCTGTATCCATAAAGTACTTGTTCAGATTTTCCCCAGTCATTAAACACCCACCACGTTTCCACTTTGGTGAATTTGTTTATTACTATCAAAAATTACTGTTGAAATATAGTACCTTTTTTTGACTGTGTTTGACCAGGAAATGCGTCTTCCACACTCTCCTACCTCCATCATCTAGTTAGTGAGAATCACAGTGCCAAAGGATAGTCAGTTCCTTTGAAGAAATGTTTAAGTGACCATTATGTACAGGCTTTGAGTCAATTAAGTAGCTTTTCTCACATGGAAATCCATTTTTACTGTTTTCTGCTCTGTCACACTCAACAATATGATACCAAGGAAGGGGCTGGAATATAGAAGTCCTAGTATTTTTCTCATTTCTAGAAGAGAGATAGATTCCTAAGGAAAATGCATTCTATATCCCTCCATTTAATTTTTATATAGGTGAAATTATGAAATAATGGCCAGAATTGAAATATTAAGCCAAAAATGATAATAGAAATAAGGGAAAGGACAATCACCATTATTTGATGACTGTGGGTAGGACAAGGAGAAAGCAAAAATTTTCAGTACCTTCTAAATTTGATGCCCTAGGGTAAAGCTCCATATACCCTGTTTTATTACCATGACTTCTCATTCTCTATTCTTTGTTCATATTCTTTGATAAATCCTCCATAGAGTGTCTACCTCAAGGTCCTGGAGGAATTCCTTTAGATTATTTAAATTTGTATGATACACAGGTAGCAGCTGGGTTATCTCTCCATTAACCATTATTTTCATTATATGACTGACCCATCTCCTTTTCCAATTATGCATTTGAATAACTTTTATGACATACTCAAGTATTCATTCATTAGCTTATCTATTAATCTTTTTTTCCATCCATCTATCTATCTTATCTGTTGATCTGTCTCTTCCTCTGTCTGCCAAAATGTAAGCTTAATGAGATAGGGATTATTTTTATTTTAGCCTTCCTATCTCCAACATTTTGTATAATGTCTGACATATAGTATATGCTTCTGAGGAAGGGAGGAATGATGGGAAAAGGAGGCAGGTAGACAGACAGACAGATACATAGCTATATGTATGCGCCCTGTGCATGTATCCATAAACCTTCTTCTATCCCTCACCATAAACTGAAGGTTATCAAAACCGTGCCTAGTGAACACAAACTCTGATAAATCCTATCAAATTGGAAGGTTTTGAGTATGGCCCTACTAGTGTCAATATTAAGGACTATCATTTAAGATTGGTGAAATTTGGGGCAGCTAGATGATGCAGTGGAGACAACACCGGCCCTGGAGTCAGGAGGACCCGAGCTCAAATCTGACCTCAGACACTTAATTATTACCTAGCTGTGTGACCTTGGGCAAGTTACTTAACCCCAGTGTCTTTTTTTTAGGTTTTTGCAAGGCAATGGGGTTAAGTGGCTTGCCCAAGGTCACACAGCTAGGTAATTATTAAGTGTCTGAGGCTGGATTTGAACTCGGGTCCTCCTGACTCCAGGGCCAGTGCTCTATTCACTATACCACCTAGCCACCCCTTACCCCAGTGTCTTTCAAAAAAACCAAAAAAAAAGTTGAGTGAAGTTTATCTTGTTCATTAATGTTTGTCAAATTTATTTTTTTTTCAAAAATACATATAATTAAAAAGGAAGATTCAACATTTGTAAGGGGAGGCAATTTCTGAATTCTTTTTGGCCACCATCTTGCTCTGGGTAAGCTTCTCTTGGAAGTGGTCATAGAGTCAATAATGCCTTTACATTTTTGTGGGTTTCCCATTTTCTGCAATTGAAAGCTTGTTTAAGGCTGTTATAGTCACATTCAATAATGTTGTATCTTCATAATTTCTTCTAATTTGACATTTTTTATACTTTTATGGTAATCATTTAAAAAACTATAGAAGCTTACTTATATCTTCCAGCTTAGGACTACAGATATTATAGTAGAGAAGTTCCTTTGAGTATTGTGCTTGGAAATTCCAAATGCTATATGAAGTTGCCTCCAAATTAGGATTTCAATCAATCAATAAGTCTTTATCAAGAATAGAAATCATGTGCCAGGCTTTGCATTATTGTAGCATGGACAGAGCCAGAGCAATGGCACCACTTTTCTCTGTGTTGTTTCTCTATCAGCTTTTATCCTTCCCCTTCTCCTTTCAACCCCTGCCAAGTCACCCTTAATTTGGACTCTTGCAGAGAGATTTCCAGAGGAGAATTTCATGATTTTACAACTAATTCCTTTAGAGTTCAGGAGATAACCCTGGTGTGGAAGAGCTATATGTAATACGATTCACAGATGTAGCTACTGAGCCCCCACTGGTGTGGTTCCCAATTAAACAAATTAGTCAAGATGATAGCAGTTATTTTAAATCATGAAACACATACTAAGCAAAAGGGATAACAAAACAATGATAATAAAATAGCAATCCAGGCCTAAACCTAGGTCACACTCTTTTAAGGCATAGTGACAACATGGAAGAATGGGCACAAACATGGAGAAAAAATTCTAACAACGAGTAGGAAACTCATGTATCTAAGGAAACATGACTTTAGACTGCATGTCTTTATGACCTTGGATCCTTTGGGGAAAAATCTAAAATAAAAATCACCTAGTAGGCAAAAGATTTTTAAAAAATCTCTTTTCTGTTGGCTATTCTGACTCACTTCTTGACTGAGTTCTAAAATAATATATCTTCATTAATCTAAAATTAATTTCCCTAAGCTTGGGATCTGCAGAGTTATTTAGGTCTGTTATGGTGATGATGTTTCTCCTTCTTAAGAAGACCATGGGGGTGGCTAGGTGGCACAGTGGATGGAGCACTGGCCCTGGAGTCAGGAGTACCTGAGTTCAAATCCAGCCTCAGACACTTAATAATTACCGAGCTGTGTGGCCTTGGGCAAGCCACTTAACCCCATTTGCATTGCAAAAAAATAAAAATCAAAAACAAATAATAAAAGGTAAGGCAAAATATTTTTTTAGGAAATCTCCCCCACACCATCCAAGTCTTTGATATCACTAAGGAAACGATCTAGGTGGCACAATGGATAGAGCATTAGTCCTGAAGCCAGGGGGTAGGAGTTCAAAACCAGCCTCAGCCACTTGACACTTACTAGTTGGACAAATCACTTAACCCGGATTGCCTCGTATCCAGAGCCATCTCCAGTTGTCCTGACTCGTATCTGGCCATTGGACTCAAATGGTTCTGGAGGAGAAAGTGAGGCTGGTGACCTAGCCCCCAAATCCAATTCACAAGTGTGTCATGGCATCACCTCTTCAAGAACAAAGGCCAAACATCACTTTCTGCAAGCATTTTTTCTAGAATGTAGGGTATCGTTTCCCCTTATAGAATGAAGCACCTTCAGGGCAGGACTATCTCATTTGATTGTATTTGGATCACTTAGCCCAATATGTGTAATAATAGTCACTTAATTTTTTTCATTCCATAATTTCTATTTCTGTTAGACATTGCCACATACATTGCCAAAGAGGTAATATACAATTGTTCCAAAGTTAATAAAATAATTGCCAGGGTTTCCTAGATAGAAACTTCAAGGTTCTCCTGACAGTCATATATAAATAAGCTGCTGGGAAAGATGATAGTTTGAGAAATTTTGACTTCAGCAAGTACTTTTTTTTTTTGATATCTACTTTCTCTCAGGTCCTCTGAGAATCATCTAGGTTTCTCAAGAGCTTTTCTCTAAGGGGCTGCTTTTAAAATATTTGTTTGTGTTTCTGCCACTTTCCACAGATAAAATTGTCCAAACCGGAAAGAGGCTTCCACAGAGCTTCTTCGCACACACTTATTTTCCAGGAACTCACAAAGGTGGGCTCCTTTCTAATCTCAGTATTTGAACAGTGTCTGGCACATAAGAGAAGCTTAATATATGTTTTTTGAATTGACTGAATGGTAACAGCGGGATTATCAAATACTATATCTTCTCCCTTTTGTTCTTTTTTTAGGGATATGTGCAAGATATCTGGAAGTCACATAAAATTCACTTGCACTAAACATTGGGCATGCAAAGACAAAAGTGGAAGAGTTTTGCTCTCAAGATGCTTACATGCTATTTTCTAGTAAAAAAATATCATCCTTCATTAGATTCCTCAACATCATAATCAGGAGTTAATCCTAATTTGACATCTTTTCCCATCTTTGTGGAACTGAGAAAACTGACAATTTCACAGCAGATGTTTTTCTTATAGGATGTTACTCACATAATTAAAATGTTTTGGGTTCTTTTCCTTGTTGATGTCACAAGAGGCTCTTCACAATCCTTACCCAAATTCCAACTCCATTAATCATGAAATCTCTTCTCATCCATCCTGTTCCTAAGTATGAAGTTCCTTTGGTAAACAGAGTTGCCTCAAAGTTATTCAAGAAATGCTCTACTCTTGGTGTTTGTTGTATTGTTCAGTCATTTCAGCCGTGACCCCTTTGGGGGTCATCTTGGCAAAGATACAAGAGTGGTTTGTCATTTTCTTCTTCAGTTCATTTTACAGATGAGGAAACTGAGGCAAACAGGGTTAAGTGACTTGTCCAGGGTCACACACAGTAAGTGTCTGAGGTCAAATTTAAACTCATGAAGATGCATCTACTGACTGCACTGGGCCACCTATCAAATATCATAGAGGCTTTTGTGGTTGTCAAGATGACCTACTCTAACCTGGTTATCTGAAAGATAAGAAAATCCAGAAAAGGCACAGGACATGACTAAGGTCTCAAAGAATTCTTTTCCTTCATATATCTACCTCCTGCCTTCCTTCAAGTTCCAACTAAAATCTAGCCTTCCAGAAGAAGCCTTTACCATTTCTTTTTAGTTTTTTCTTTTTTAGTAAGGCAGTAGGGTTAAGTGACTTGCCCAAGGCCACACAGCTAGGTAATTATTATGTGTCTGAGATCACTTTTGAACTCAGGTCCTCCTGACTCCAAGGCTGGTGCTCTATCCACTGCGCCTCCTAGCTGCCCCTCCATTTCTAATACTAGCCTTTCCTCCACTGATTACTTCTAATTTGTTCAATAAATAACTTTGTGTATCCTTGCAAGCAGTTGTCTTCCCAACACATGTACCTTTGTATAGTAATGTCACATAAAGGAGCTTAATACATATTTGATGATGATGATTTTTTCCTTCATTCTGGAAGAAGACCATGATGTTAGGGAGGTGATGTAATTACAAGCAAATAAATTGGATTCAAGTGAGAGGGTGCTGTGCTAAGTCAACAGTCTCACATTCTCCTCCAGAGACATTTGGATCCAGTGGTCAGCTATGGATCAGGATGACTAGAAATGACCCTGGATTTGAGGCAGTCAAGGTTAAGTGACTTGTCCAAGGTCACACAGCTAGTCAGGTCAAATGCCTAAATCTGAATTAAAACTCCCATTCTCCTGACAAGCACTCCATGCACTGCACCACTTGAATGACAAAGAGATGAGATTTAGCTCCAACATCTCCCTTTTATTCTTTCCAAAGGGATATGAGAACTCACTTAAACTCCTGAGTAATCTCTCAATATGGGGAATTGGAAGGCAGATTATAATTATCTTTGCCTCCAAATGGGGAAATGGGATAGGCAATCAATGAGTCAGCATGCCAAGCAATCTGGTAGAGGCATTGCATTTGATTGGATTATTTGTGTTGACATCATTTCTCTCAGAGAGTAAGGAGTCTTTCACCTTTGGCCATCGCCCAGAATAAGAGCTAGCACATGGCATGGGACCCATTCCAATATAGCACCAGACTCACAGGAATCCTAAATAAATACTATGTGATAATGATATGAGATTATAGCAACTGGAACACCATAAGACATGATGTGTTGCTTCTATTTAACAAGAATTGTACAGTGTTAGGTGCTATGCTTGGAGATATTAGAGAATATTGGAGAATTCCCCTGAGGGGCAGCTAGGTGGTGCAGTAGAGAGAATATTGGCCCTGGAGTAAGGAGGACCAGAGTGCAAATCCGACCCCAGTCACTTAATAATTAATCTAGCTGTGTGACCTTGGGCAAGTCATTTAACCCCACTGCCTTGCCAAAAAAAAGACTTTTCCCCTGAGTAACCTGTTAATTAAGTAACACATGTATTGCTATCTCCATTTTGCTGATGAGGAAACTAAGGTTCAGGAGAGGTATACTTGCTCAGGGTCACCCAGTTGGTAAATATTCTCACCATCAGTTCTTTCTGACTTCAACTTGAGCCATCCTACCACACTGCCTCTTGGAGACAGTAAGTCTCCAAGGAGTGACCTTGACTTAATTGGAAGTAAAAGGAAGCTAAAAGACAATGATAGAAGAAATTATTCCCTAACCCATACTCTATCTAATTTCATGAACTACTTTCCATAATCCCTAGAACCAGTTTGGGAGAAATTCCATTTTAAAGGATATATTTTTTTTTGCTTTCCCCTTTTATACAAACTCTAGAATAAAATTCTCCCTATGGTGCTACTCTTCATTTCTCCAAACTAGGTGGGGTCAAGATGATCTGATCTCGTGGGATTATTTCCCCCCTAGATGTCTGGTATTTTTGATCTCGACATCCCCCGAGATCCCATCGTCTCTTCTCTGTGACTTCTCCTCTTTATGGGTGTCATCTTTCTGGGGTCCATTACTGGGAAAACAGTTCTGGCACTTCTCCCCTTTCTTCGTCCCTCTTCTACTTTCTATCTTCCTTCTGGCAATCGCATGAGTAACACATTTTTACTGATGGAGGTATATTTTCCTTTATTTCACAAGCCTTTGTTGTGTGTACAGTAGTTAAAAAAATATGTACAGTGTTATGACTACTGTATTTTATCAGCCAGGAGTAAGGACATTATAGGCGGAGAACAGGAGGCTTGTAAAAGATATTATACTACTTTCTACTTTAGCTCTATATCCTGCAGGTAAACTGACTGATATTTTAATTTCCTAGGACTCTTTTGAAAGCTCTCTAAATGAAGGTTCTGAAGAAAATATATAACTTTGGTTATCATACTTTATGGTTATTACTGTGTACACATTAAATGTGAATTAATGCAATAAAACAGTGTATTTCACATAAAAAATACTATGAATTTCACTGCTGTTGCTGACACAAGACATGGATCAAGGTAATGATGGGTTGCAAATCTTGGGAGAGAGAGGAAACGGAACATTTATGTGATAGTCACTTATGGTAAGAATCTAGAAAGAGTGATCTTTGATGGAAGACTGGCATGATCTAGGGCTCTTATCTGATTTGTCTCTCAAGAAATTAGTATTTATTTTTGATTTATTCTTAATTTGATAACATATGGTGAAAATGAAGATGTATAGGAAATTCCCATGTCCATGAAACACCAATGACTACTGAGAATGAATGAGTAGTATTTCACTGAAATGTAAAGTAGCAACGTCTAGAAATACAGCTTTCCTATGTTTTTAGCAATTATTTTCAGAGTTTTAATACTATCTAAGTCACAGAACCCAGGATTTGATAGAGACCTCAGAGACCATCAAATCCAATCCCCACTTATATAAGAACCACTAACATTTACAGGTTAATGACTATGTAAATCATAGGTAATAACTAAACTATGACTATTGCCCAAAGTAGCGGGGAAGAAGAATGATCAAATTCACCAAATTTATGAACCACTTATACTTTGTAAGTTTTTTTCCAGTTACATGCATAAGTAGTTTTCTACATTCATTCTTTTGTAAGTCTTTGAGTTCCACATTTTTTCTACCACCCTTCCTTCCCTCCCCCTTCCCCTTGGCAGAGAATATTCTGATATAGGTTTATATATGGATAATTGTATCTAGCATATTTTCATATTTGTCACCACAGGTAATTTTTTAAAATGCCAAGTTCTGTATCTGTCAATGAGCCATTTTCTCTCTTAACCTCATCTTCTTTTGAGAATGAACTCAAGAATGACCTCCTGCTTAACATGGAGCTTTTCCAGGGTTGGAACTGTTGCATTTTCCCACCGCCACTTTATCCCTAAGGCTAAACACACAGTAAGTACTTTAAAATCTCATGAGTTCAATTCAAGATCAGATTTTTATTACCCATGGCAAAAATATTCATTTCACTATCTGCCTCAGTTTCTTCCTCTGTAAAATAGTCAGTAAACATTAATAAGTGTTTGGTATGTTCCAGCACTAAGCTCAGAGGATATAAAGAAAAGCAAGACAGTTCCTGCTCTCAAGCAACTCAGTCTAATGGGGAGGACAATATATAAACAATCATGTATAAACAAGCTGTAGATATGTTAAATTAAAAAAAGACTAGCAGAGGGAAAGCATTAGAATTAGATGAAAAAATACTAGGACCTACTTCTAGGGTTGTTATGAGAATAAAATAAAATTTGTAAGGCACTTGGCAAACCCTAATGCTCTGTACAAACATGATTATTAATAATATTTGATTATATGTATTGGAAAAATTTAACAAAATATAAAAAACCATATAAGATAATATAGATATTTTCAAGCTAAATCTACAATGACCTTCAGGAATCCTTATATATAGTCTGGTAGCCCCCTAATTTTTTTAAGTTTGACACCACTGACCTCTTCCAGACAAGAATTGTAAAGATGGTGTTTACATGCATTGGGAAATGGATTCTCTTCATCTAGGAGTTCCCTTCCTCAATGACATCTCAGGTCCGATCTCCATCCTCTATTTGTATAGGTACGTATAAACATTGTAAATTGATTGTGATTGCCAATAAATGATACTGTGTTATTTCACACATCTTACAGCAGCAAGAATAAATACTTCTCTCAGTATTTTTCTATTGTCTAATTGTAATGCAAACATTAATCATAGATTAAATTGCTGATCTAATAGAAATCTGAATAGAAATAGTCTTATTTTCCATTTTATTCCCAATGGCTCCTAAATCACAAGAAGTTTTCAAAAAGTATATTTATTTTTATTAAAAGTTGATTTTTGAATTTCCAGGGCTTTTCTATTAAAAAATTAGCCAGAATTTCTAAATATATATGTACATGTATGTATGCATTACATAGATTTGTACATGTAGAACACATGTTTTAGCTTTTTTAAGTTTTTGCAAGGTAAATGGGGTTAAGTGACTTGCCCAAGGTCACACAGCTAGACATTAAGTGTCTGAGGCAGGATTTGAACTCAGGTCCTCCTGACTCCAGGGCCAATGCTCTATCCATTGCACCACCTAGCCGCCCCAAGCACATAATATTTTAAGATACACTTTTATTTGATCAGGAAAAATCCATCTCAATCCATAAGAAAATAGTAGCTAAAAATTAGACAAACAGAAAAGCAGTTTAGAAAAGTGTCACATGATATGAACAATTTCAGCATCTTGACTTCCTTGATCATGAAATCATACAATGTCATAATGAAAGGTCCATAAAACCGAAAATCACTCAGTTCAGATTTTTTAAGTACCTGTTAAGCTTCAGACACCGTGAAAAGGACAACCTAGCTCAACCTTATTTTACAAAAGAGGAAACTGAGGCACAGTGCGGCTCAAAGGATTTAACCAAGGTGACTTTGAGCATCATAACAGGAGTGTTAGTCTCTCTCTTAATAGACTTAAATGTTCAGTATGTCCATTCATTTACACCTTGGAAACTGGCAAAATGAGTGGTTGAGTTGTCTTGTTGATTGGCTAGATTTAAGAAAATGCTGGAAAAATATTAATGCTACATACTAAACTTAAAAGTGCATCCTGTATACTTTTACTTTTTGTTTTGTTTTGTTCTTACCCAGAGCCAACTGTTAAACATGCTCTTCAGTATAAACATAGCCTTCCTTGTTGGGTCCCTTAGACGATCTCTGTAGAGCGTGGAGGCATTGAGTAATTATTTGGAATGTTTCATTTTTTTTTCAGATCTTCACCCCTCATGCCAGTCATGCTCGAATGCATCGGCAAGGAGAATCGACTCCTTCGCCAAGTGGGATTTCCATTGCTTCACAATTCCCCAGAGGGAGGCTCACCCTGACTTTGTTCTTGGCTCTTTCCTTCTGTTCCCTCACATTTCTGCCACTATGAAATATCCCCAGTCTTTCCAGATCCGTGTTTAGGGTTCACATAAAAGTTCCCACCATTCATCTGTCTGTTTCATAAAGACCACTATTACACATGGTCGTGTAAATACATCTATCCAGAGGCTGACATAATTGCTTAGGAGAAAATGTAGCATTTAAAAAAAAAAAAACAAAAACAGGTTCCTTTTCAAAGTTCTCTTTGTCACTCCACTATCAGAGGGACACTTAGTATCACCACTGATGCTGGCAGCAGACACAAACATTGATAGACCTAATAGTTAAAAACTCCACTCAAGGCTCTAATATCTATAAAGGTCCAATTTCTATAGAGATTAAATTCTGATAGGAATGCTCACATACAAAAACAGATAGAAAAAATAAATCTTGTGATTTATCCTCTTTAAAAACTTATATAAAGAACAGAAAATATTAGATGGCAAACATTTGGATTTCCATTTATCAGAAAAAAGCTTGGTGAATGCACCAAGAGGCCAAAGCTCATAGAATATGATAGGAAAGTGCTTTTGGGGTAACCTTTAAATGGCACAAACCCAGAAGTGATCCGACAAAAAAAAATCTCTCCTACTAAGACCATCTTGGAACAATCAAGATACTTAGAGTTTTGAGGAGTGGGTTATATTAGAATGGGTAGCTAAGTGGTGCAATGGATAGAGCACTGGCCCTGAAGTCGAGAGTTCCCAATTTCAAATCTGCCTCAGCCATTTGTCACTAGCTGTGTGACCTTGAACAAGTCATTTCACCCTGATTGCCTCCCTCATTCAAATCCAATTCATATGCATGGCATGGCAAGGTATCACTTCCCTGATGTCATGATCTTCTTTAAGAATGAAGGACAAGGGGCAGCTAGGTGGTACAGTGGATAGAGCACCGGCCCTGGAGTCAGGAGGACCTGAGTTCAAATCCAACCTCAGACACTTAATAATTACCTGTGTGGCCTTGGGCAAGCCACTTAACCCCATTGCCTTGCAAAAAAAGAAAAACTAAAAAAAAAAAGAATGAAGGACAAGGTGGCAGCTAGGTGGCACAGTGAATAGAGCACTAGCCCTGAAGGCAGGAGGACCTGAGTTCAAACTTGGCCTCAGACATTTAATAATTGCCTGTGTTACCTTGGGCAAATCACTTAATCCCGTTGCCTTAAATAAATAAAATATTTTTTTAAAAAAGAATGAAGGAAAAACAACATACGATCATCCATTTGGCTAGATCTGAAGCAGTTTTAGTGAAGTGGATACAAGATTGTAGGACTTTGAATGTTAACATTATTCCCTAATCAGGCAAGGTTATCATATATTTATGATACGGTGTTTATGGAAGTTTCTTGGGACCCAGGACTATTTTTAAATAATATTTTATTTTCTCCCAAATCACATGGAAAACTGTTTTCATTCAGGGGGAGATGTACATGATTCACATAGCAACATGGTTTGAGAATAGTATCTTGAAAGTGATCCAGGAGCAAGAGGGCACTGATAAAAATTTAACAACAAACTCTTTAAGGGGATTAAAAAATAAGCATGACACTTCAGTTTAAACTAATAATTGATAGATTGAATCAAAAATAATTATTTTCAGGTTAGGCTGAAAATTTAATAATCTAAATCCCCTGCAAGTCTGAGACACCCCTTTGTGGAGATCTATTTTTCTAGAGAAATAAAGTGGAAACTCATCTAATAGAGCCCAGGAAAGAGTTCAAAGGGCCTAATCAGAAAAGGATGGAGAGGACGGGAACCATGAAGAGAATGAAGCTGCCATGGTTTGGACATGGCAGCCAGCATTTGCTTATTTTATAGGGTAGCGAGATGACCCAGTGGATAGAGCACCAATCTTGGAGTCAGCATAGGAATTCTAATCCAGTCTCAGGTACTTACTAGTTACGTGACCTTGGGCAAGTCACTTAACCCTGAATGCCTCACATCCAGGGTCATCTCCATGACCCCATTTGGAGTTTTCTTGGCAAAGTTACCAGAGTAGTTTTTTTCATTTCTTTCTCCAGCTCATTTTATAGATGAGGAAATTGAGGCCAACAGGGTTTAGTGACTTGCCAAGGGTCACACAGCTAGTAAGTGTCTGAGGTCCAATTTGAACTCATGAACATCAGCCTTCCGGAGTCTAAGCCCAGCTCTCTGTACGCTATGGCACCACCTAGCTGTCCTTCCATTTCGGCATTACCAGCTGCTATTTGGATATCTCCAACTGGATGTTCCATAGATGTTACAAACTCTACATATCCAAAATAGCACTCCCAACTTTCTTCCCAAACAGGCCCCCTTCCCAGCTTCCCTCCACCATTTCCTAGGTACTCAAATGTTCCATCTCTTTGTTATTCTTCATTCATATACTCCATATAACCAAAGTGTTAGCAAGTCCTGCTATTTCTATCTTCACAACATCTCTCATTTAAGTCTCTTTCTATTCATATACGCGGGTCCTCTGGTGCGTGCTCTCCTCAGTGGCCTTCTAATTGGATTTCTGGCCTCCAGTCTCTCCCCACTTCAGCCCATTCTGTACATAACTTCAAAATGATATCCTTAAATCCCACATCTGAATATTTTACCTTCCTATGACCTCCAGGTCATGGAATTATAACATACAACTATAACATCCCCTTGGGCTTCTTAATCCCTTTATATTAGGTCTTTTCCTACCATTTTAGTCTCACATTACACTCTCATCTCCTCTTCCTACAATCTGCTTGCTGTCCCCTCCCACAGGTCTTCCCAATGCTGATAACATTCTGCCTGCTCACCTCCACTTCTTGGCTAAGTCAGCTCAAATCCCACCTTCCAGAGAAGGCCTTTCCTAGTCTCTTCCTTCCCTCTAGTCCCTTCTTGCTGAGATTACATCCCATTTTTTTGCCATATTTTTCTTGATTGCCTTTTATCTCTTCCATCAGATTGTAAGCTCCCTGAGGTAAAAAACTAAATATTTGTTTTTCTTTTTCTGCTCAGTTCTTAGCAAAACATCTGGCACAAAATAAATGATTAATAAATGTTTGTTGGCTGCCTGTTCCATTTTAAATTCAATAGAGCATAGATTTAGATCCGAGTCATTAGAGGTCATCTATTCCAAGTCCTTCCTTTTACATAGAAAGGAACTGAGATTCAGAGATTGTGAGAGATTTGCCCAAACACATTCATAGAGGGAAGAAATACCAGGGTATTTGAAACCAAGAGGTAAGGAAATCAGATGCATGTCTTAGGAAAATGATTTTTATGTAATGGATTGATTGCCCTTTAGTCAATATGGAATTATATACTAAGTGCTGGGGATACAAAAAAAAAGGCAAAGATAATTCCTGTCCTCAAGGAGACCACAGAAGGGGAAGGAGAAGACAGAAGGGGAAGACTAAGGAGATGATAGAAACAATTGTAATAGTCTGAGTCAGATGTGATGAAGGCTCCACCCTCTGGTCCCTTCTCTCCTTAGGTCAGTCCTTAATTGCCTCTCACTTGCTAAATCTTTATCTCTTTAGTTGTTCCTAGCTTCTGGACTTCAAAATCCATCCTCCATTCTTTCTCCATCCCTTTTCAAATCCTTTTTCTGTATTGTCTTCTGTAATAAATGTCCTCTTTTTACTTATATATTTATTCTCAGCACTTAACACAGTGTCTCACACACGGTAACTACTTAATAAAGATTCCTTTCCTTCCTCCCTCCCATCCTAGCTGCCAAAACGATTTTCCTAAAGCATGGTTCTAACAAGATCAGTCTCCTGCTTAATAAACTCCCGTGGCTTGCTCTTGTCTCAGAATCGGAAATAAATGACTCTGTTTAGCCAGATAAGCTTGCCCCAATCTATCTTTTTCAGGCTTATTACTCTCATTTCCATAATCTATAATCCAGAAAAATAATCAACTAGCATTTCTATGGCGCCTATCACATGGCAGGCATTGTACCTTTACACACTTTACAAATATCATCTGATTTGATCCCAATGACAATCCTGAGCTATTATTACGGAGGTTAAGTGACTTGCTCAAGGTCACACGGCTAGTAAGTGTCTAAGGCCAGGTGGACTGACTCCAGGACAAGGATTCTATCCACTGGGCTAGCCAGCTGCCCTTCATTTTCTTGCTTACACCATACATTCAAATTGCTTTCTACTTGCTTTTGTAGAGACGGGAATGCATTCCCTCCTCATCAGTTTCAGAGAATTCCTTTAATATACAGCTCAGACATCACTTTCTCATAAACTCTTTCCTCAATTCCCCCTAAATGGGGAACTCAACTACTTGTATTCAATCACTTTGGATTTGCTTTTCTCTATTCTCTTTATATCTCTTCTACATATACTTAAAGATGCATCTGTTTTCTCCTTGTTGGAATGTAGGAATTGTCCCATTAATTGTCTTTATAACCCCAGTGCCTAATACAGAGTCTGATATATCATGGGAGCTTATGGAATGTTCGTTGTTTGACTGATTCATTGACTAGTATGACTTGCCCATGACCACTGTTGGGAAATGTCAAAGATAGGATTTGAACTCATGTCTCTCTGAATCCAACAAGCTATATCCATGGGCCAGGCTATCTGTGGAATATTATCCGCATGGAGAATTAATGGATAATTCCTTTTGGTTTTGGTTTCTTTTAGCACAGGACAGAATAAAATGAGAAGATTTCTAGTTTTTCCCTATAACCTTCCTGGTAAGTAACATTGCAAGCAAATAGCTTTCTTAAAAATTTTATTTTTATCTAAAAATTTTGGTTTTTATATCACCTTTTCTGAACACATCTCTTCCCAACAAGTCATCCCTTGTAACAAAAGTCTTAAAAAAAGAAAGAGAAAAAAATAAATCCATTCGGCAAAACCGGCACATGGATTGTGTCTGATATTATATACAGTATTTCATATCCCTAGTCCTCCATCTCTGTGAACAGGGGAGGGTGGCAAATAATTCTCAAGGATTATAGGTTTAGGGCTAGGAGCAACCTTGGCTATCATCTTCTAGTCTGATCCTTCATTTTATAAATGAAGGAGCTAAATGACCTGCCTACTTGAAGGCAATTAGTTGTGGGTGAGTTGGAATTTGGACTCGGATGCTGTGAACTAACCCTCTTGTCTGACAGCTTTCTGCTTTACTGCTAAATCCTAAAGCAGGAGAAGAAGATACTGCTCCCGTTCCTGCTTTTCATGATGCTTTCTCTCAATTCCTAACAAACCTAATCATCAACACACCATCAGTTTATTCTGTTCGAGTTTTTAACTCTGAATAGTCTCATTGACAAGCCTATCCTCCATCAAATGAGCCACTGCCAGGGGTCTCTGATGCCCCTTGTTGAGAAGGGATACAGTTACTGAACCCAACAAGGCCTGGCACTTCCTCAGTTAAAATGGAGCAGAGTGCTCTCTCTTCAATCGGCTGCAAGCATCATTCCTATGAAACATCTCATTTATTTAATTACTGCCTCAAGTCAAATAACCCTAGCTGGGATTTTAAGGAAATCACTCAGGATGATCCAAGGATTCTAAGCACCTTTAGGTAGCTTGGTGTGGCTTCATTGGCAAGCATTTTAGGGGTGGGGGGAAGAATCCAACCTGGGTAATCTTCACTGACCCCCTTTTTTTTAGGTTTTTTTCCAAGGCAAATGGGGTTAAGTGGGTTGCCCAAGGCCACACAGCTAGGTAATTATTAAGTGTCTGAGACCGGATTTGAACCCAGGTACTCCCGACTCCAGGGCCGGTGCTTTATCCACTATGCCACCTAGCCGCCCCGACCCCCTCTTTTCTAACATCTTGGTTTCTGTATTTGTTGCAGTCTCGAGAATCCTACTCAAGTCCCTCCAGGCTATTTGAGGAACATCAGAGTCTGTCTGAGACCTTTACACTGGAAAGGGACACAGAGCTGATTATAGCCAGGTTGGGTGTAATGAAAAGTCATCAGTCTTGGAGTAAAACAACGTGGGTTTCTTAATATTTGTGTGACCTTGAGGAGGTCACTATTCTTCTCGGAGATTCAGTTCCTTCTCCTGACAAATGAGGAGATGGACCAGTTGATCTTTGTGATGCCTTTCAACGTCTAAATCTCTAAATGATCTCCAAATCATGCACAAGTCTTAAGCTAAGATTTTGGGGACAACTCACACAACTAGAAGCATCTAGCTGGCCCAGTACAAAGAGTGTTAGGCCTAGAGTCAGGAAAAATTGAGTTCCAATTTGATCTCTGACATTTGTTAGCTGTGTGATCTGGACAAGTCATTTACCTCCTCAACTATATACCTCCTTCAAAGAGGTGTGGTGAGAATCAAATGAGATATTTTGGAAACACCTCCCCAGTCTAATGTCTGACATATATAGTAGGTGTTAGAAATGATTATTTCCCCCCCTGCCCCCCCCCACAATAATTGTACTCTGGGGAAATAGTCACATGAATTAAAATAATTGACATCTATTACATCTCCTTTCAAGAAGTATATGTGTGTGTGTGTGCGTGTGTATATATATATACACACGCGCGCACGCACACACACACACACACACACACACATATATATATATCTATAGATATAGATATATATATATATCAGGGCAGAGCTAGGGGGTGTAGCGGATAGAGCATCAGCCCTGGAGTCAGGAGTACCTGAGTTCAAATCCGGCCTCGGACACTTAATATTTATCTAGTTGTGTGGCCTTTGGCAAGCCACTTAACCCCATTGCCTTGCAAAAACCTAAAAAAAGTGTGTGCATGTGCATATATATATATATATATATATATAAATATATATACACACATATATGTATATATATATACTTGTATGTGTATAAAATTACACACACACACACACAAAATAGTTGATCAAAGCCTCCAACCATTTAAGTTATGAGAATTGTCTCTGTGGAAGCAAGAAATACCAGCCCCTATGATAAAACAGGTGACTGTGTTTTCTAAAGTTGACCTCACCTACTATCAAAGGAAGCATCCTTTGCCCCTTCAGGGGCTCATGACGAAATCTGCACCGAGTCTGCCATAGTGAAGTCCCTGCCGGTGGAGGGGAGCTCTGTCCTCGGATCTTTCCCTGGGATAGGGCACTTCTGTGAAGGTCATCACTTCTTTCCATCACCATGAGTGATCGACTCAACAAGAGGTTCATATTGCACCAAATACTTTCAAAAATGATTCATGTTAATGGCGTGTCTCCGGGGATTGATGTTGAATAGAAGCTACAGCTAAAGCTTAAAAAATGATTTAGCAATATGAGAGCCCACAGACCCCACAGCTCACGTCGACACAGTTGATGGTAAACATCAAAGAATAAATACAACGAAAAGTCATAAAATTGGATAGACAATAAATCTGACAGTTCAAGACCTTTTGGGGGCTTGAATCATAAAAAACAAAATTACTTACGCAGGCATTCCTTGATTTTTTTTCTTTTTTTTTTTGCCACACATCTTTTACAGGGTAGTGAACTGAGGACAGTTGCACACTTCTGACATGTTGCTGCAGTTTTCAAAGACAATAGATTTTGTGAAAAAGTAAAAAACCAGTATATCAAAGAATCAAATTAAAGAAATGTTCTTTCTTTGCTCATAATACTAATCGCTTGCTAAACTGAGAATTTGTCTGGGGTTTTTGCAACAAATTCACATTTTGAACCATCTGTTTTACATCTTCCAATCACAGTAATAAACACATAATGAAGAAGAGAACACACACAGGTAGCAAAGAAATGTAACTGAAAAAGAAGATGAACTAGGGAGGGATCAATAGACAACCAATGGGCCAGTTGGTCTGCCCTTTGGTATACTTATTATATCAAGGGACTCAAGAAAGTACCCAGGAGGTTGGACCTCTGCACCCCATGGCAAATCCAAGAGAGAATATGAACAAATAGATAAATGTGGAAGAGTCTTAATCAGTTCTTTTGGAGACAATATCCATGTTGATAAAATCATGACTTCCCTGGATAATTAGAATGCATACACACACAAACATTTACCTTCACATATACATACTAAGTTCAAGGGAAAGGTCACTGGACTATATCTTATAAAAATAGAGGTTACAAATTAAAACAACTATGAGGTACCAACTCACACCTATTAGATTAGCCAATCTGATTAAAAAGGAAAATGATCAATATTTGAGAAGATATGGGAAAACTGGGATGCCAATGCAGTGTTGGTGAAGTTGTGAACTGATCCAATCTTACTGTAGAGCCATTTAGAATTATGCCCAAAGGGAAGTAAAGCAGTGCATGACATTTGATCCAGCAATACCACTACTAGAATCACAAAAAAAAGTGTAAAAAAAAACCCCAAATGTAGAAAAATATTCATAATTCTTTTTATGGTGGCAAAAAATTGGAAATTCAGGGGGGTGCCCATCAATTGGGGAACGGTTAAACAAATTGTGGTATATGAAAGTGATGGAATACACATTTAAGAGGGATAGGACTTCAGAGAAACCTGCAAAGACTTATACAAACTGATACTGAGTGGAATGAGCAGAACCAGAAGAACAATGCTCACACTAACAAAACATTGGGTATTGATGAACTATGATGGTCTAGTTCATTTCAGTCATACAACAATGAAATATAATTCTAAAAGATTTGTTATGGAAAATATCTAAATCCAGAGAGGGAATAGAGTTTACATGCAGACCAACATTCACTATCTTCAATTTTAAACACTGTCTTATGTAATTATATGTTTTTTCTAATTTTTTTCCATTTGGATTTGATTCTTCTTATATGATTTAGCTGGATCTATGTTTAGTATAATTACACATATAGAGCCTATATGAGATTGCTTTCTGTCAGGAGAGGGGAAGGAAGAGAAAGAGATAGAAAAATGTAAAACCCAGAATCTTGCCAATAAAAATGATTGGTGAAAACTACCATTGCATGTTGTTGGAAAAACAAATACAAATTTTAAAAAATAAGTCATTTTTTAAGTTAAGAAAATAAAAATTAAAAAGAGGCTATAAAATTTCAGTCTCAGGGTCAGAGATATAACCAGGCTGGGGCAATCAGACCTGTGGTACAGAGCACAAAAATTTACAGCTGTTTTATTCTAGGGTATTTGAAATAATTGCATTTAATACAGAATTGCAAAAGTAATTAGCCAAAATGGGAAGCTACCAGAAGGTACACTTTCTCCCCCTGGTGGCTGTATCTCAAGTGGGCTGCTTACTTTTTCTTTGACACCCAGTGACAGTCTAGCAGTTTTCTCTCCTCAGATTGGGACATTATTCTGGGGTTCTGAGGGTACTTTTAGTACTGCCTTTCATGACTTTGTTCATAAAGTTCTAGGGCTAGGCTTACATCTCAAAGGGACTAAGAAGATGAGTATTATAGTTTAGCTATATTATAAACTAAATAAACCTTTGCAGATTCTTCTGGAATGTGAAACAATATTTGTAACATCATGTGTATAATAGAATGCTTTTAATTCTAGAAAGTAACTTTATAGTTGGTTTCCATAGAGTTGGTTCTATTAGCCAACTATAAATAAACTTTTTTAGCCTGGAGATCTGAAAAAACTTCCATTCCTAGAATGGAATGAGCTGGCTACCTCTTGTATTCTTCGTGTAAAATTGCCTGTTGTCATCATTTTCCACTTTCTCCTCCCTTTTCACATCTAGTCTCTGACCAAGAGGTGGCTATTCTCCTTGGCAAAGCCAATTTCTGTCTATATATTCAATCATCTCTCTTGAATCTTTCATCTAGCCTTAATCAAGTGATCCTTTCCTACCACATTTCAGTGCGACTGTTTGCCACATCATTTAAAAATACCTAGTTAGACCAGAACATTGTACACCAACATGGGACTGACAGTCAACCTTAATGGACTCGCTCATTCCATCAGCACAACAATCAGGGACAATTTGGGGGTATCTGCAATAGGGAATACCAG
Organism: Macrotis lagotis; assembly: GCF_037893015.1. Lineage (NCBI taxonomy): Eukaryota > Metazoa > Chordata > Mammalia > Peramelemorphia > Peramelidae > Macrotis > Macrotis lagotis. The sequence goes on from NC_133664.1 coordinate 29,185,923, forward strand.
AGAAAGAATTGTGGAGTTTGAACAAGGATCAAAAGACTATTACCTCTAATTTAAAAAAAAAAAATTCTTATTATGTAATCTTGCTATCTCAAAATTTTTTTTTCCTTAAGGATATGATTCCTCTCTCAACACATTCAATTTAGATCAATGTATAGCATGGAAACAATGTAAAGACTAACAGACTGCCTGCCCTCTGTGAGGGGAGGGAACAGAGATTAGAAGAAAAAATTATAAAATTCAAAAATAAATAAATTTATTTTAAAAAATACCTGGTTAAATTCTATCAGCCTTCAAATGATCATCTTCTATTTCTCCCTTTGTGACTCAGGCTCCTTAGATGAAAAGCAAAACAAAAACAAAACTGTCTACCCTTGCTGCCTCTGCTTCCTCTCTTCTCCCTTACCTTTTAACCCCCTGTAATCATAATCCAGCATCCAAATGCTCTATTCAACTGAGAATGCTCTCTCCAAAGTTAGCAGTGACATCTTCATTAGTCAAATGTGATCTTTTTTCTTTTTTTGTGAGCCAATTGGGGAATAAGACTCCACACAAAGGGAGCAGGAAAATACAGGGGAGAAAGAAAAAGGGAAGAAGGTACCTAACATAAGAGTATGAGGATTAATTTTTAAAAAAAAAAGCTATAAAAGCAGTATAGCTGATGGTGAATGGTGAGAAGACTGTGCTGAATCCCTTCCTTAAATAGAAACCCTGAACCGCCTAGCCCTGCCTTCCAGGCAGAAGAGGTCCAATCAGAGGGGTAGAAAATACTAATCTGATGGGATATCAGGCAGATTCCGTTTTGCAAGATAATGAGAATTCTTTCCCTCTCTTGAACTTTAATCCTCTGTTACCAATTGCCTATTGACCATTTCTAACTGGATATCCTAAAAATATCTTAAACTCAGAATATATCCAGATCTGAACTCATTTTTATTCCATCACAATCCTCTCCTTTTCCCAGTATCCTTAGTTCTGTTAATTATATCCATCTCCTGGATTAGGAGCTTTGGTGTTATGCTTCTTTATTCTCCCTCACCCCATGTATCCAATCACTTGCCAATTCTTACCATTTCTACCTTCACCACATCTCGAACATGTCTCCTCTCCACTCAAATAGCTGTCATCTTAGTTCAGATCCCTGCTCTCTCAAGATTAGATTATTACATCTGCCTTCTGAATGTAATTTTCCTTAGGAGATCTGGTCATCTATTCCATCAATCATCAGTGGCTTTCTATAACTTCTAGAACTAAACACTGTTTGGCTTTCAAAACCCTATACAACAGGACCCCAACCACTCTTTCTAGCCTCTTGGATCCCCCTTCCAAATGATGTGATCTGCCCAAACTGGCCTAGTCTCTATTCTTCACACAAAGCATTCCATCTACTTTCTCTGCCTTTCTACCTGCCTAAAAATGAAGCCCTAGTGACTTCCATCTTCTCTTTGAGATTTAGGTCTAGTACCATTTTTTTGGGGTTTTTTTTTGCAAGGCAACGGGGTTAAATGACTTGCCCAAGGTCACACAGCTAGGCAATTATCTGAGGTTGGATTTGAACTCAGGTCCACCTGACTCCAGGGCCTATGTTCTATCCACTGCACCACCTAGCTTGCCCCTTTAGCCCCATTTTCTACTGAAACTTATGATACCCCAAACTACACTGAATTTTACCATGTTGTATATATTTTTATTTATTCATTTTACATTTATGTGCATATATAAAAATATGTATATGTATGTGATATATACATGTATTTATGTATGTGTTTCTTATATATATGTGTGTGTATGTGTATATATATACATCTCAACACATATTTACTATTTCCCCCATTAGAATGTAAACTCTTGGCAAGTAGGGAATACTTCATTCTTTGTACTTGCATTTCTGGGGCTTAATCACATGTAGCTTGTTCTGAATAAATACTTGTTGATTTGATAATTTTTCTTTTACTAGATATTTTCACATAAAATCTAGATGCTCAGTTGTTGGAGATTCTGCAGGAGGGATTTTTGATCAGGTATTGTGTGTGTGAGAGAGAGATCAAATGACCTTAAAAGCTTCCTCCCCCCATTACAATGAATGAACCAAATATTTTAACCACCTTCCCTTTTGGTGCCCAACACTTGTCACAATGGTTGGTATACAGTAAGTGCCTAATGAACATTTGTTGACATCTCGACTTGGAGATTCCATGTGGGATGTAAATTTTAGGACTCTGGTCTGAGCCTGAGGCCTTGCAGCTTGAGGTTGCTTCCTAGGAATTCTTGCCCATTCTGGGAACAATTCTAAGGAATCTCATCCATATCTTGGAGCTCACTATGCTACTAAAGTCTCTATTCATCTTAAGCTTTTGTATTAGGGAGCCAAGTGAGTCCCCTTGACCTTTTAGGCAACTCCTGAGTTGGTATAACCTTCTGGCTTCAAGCATTTGCTGAATTCAGACTTCCAATTACTTTCCATGTTCTTTTGCTATCACCATCATGCCTTCATATCTCACTGAAGCCTTAGCTCCCTTTTTCTTTAAGGACTTCTAAACTATCTGGGATTTTAGCAGGGATGTTTACTTATAAGGTGAAAATATAAACTCTAATACAACTAGAAGAATGTATAAAAAAAATTTATCTAGTGGGGATGAATGACCATTAAAATTCATAGTTAATCTAATCTTTAGTTAATATTTCTCAGGAAGATCTTGGGACAGAAGATTCCCTACTATCTGGGTGAACAACTTACAAAAAGCTTCCTCATGCTCCCCAAGTTTCCAAATGAAAATGACTAGGTTCAGCCTAGAACATCACTCACCAAACTGGGACTCAGTCATCTAGAATTCTGGAACCTATTTAACGAATTTATTTAACAATTCAAAATATATATACATTCAGCCAATCAGGAAGCTTCCTGACTACTATAAGGCTTTGGATCTGGACCTGCATTCAGAATAGAACCAATCAGTAACTAATTGAAGGTGGTAGTGAGGCACAGTAGAAAGAATATTGTTCATGAAGTCAGTTTTTATCCTATGTGACCAAGGACAAGTCATTTAATTTCCCTGAGCCTCAGTTTCCTCATTTGGAAAATAAAGGACTTGTATTATAGTTCCTTCAACCCTGTGATCCACTTACTCAAGGGGAAAAAGAGCAGTAGAGAAGGATCATTATTAAAAAGTCATTTATAATAGTTTAACCCTATTCTCAGGGGAAAAAAATACAAAACACAATTTTCTTCATTACCATGCATCAGGTAGTACTTCCCTTCGGTTTCTAATGCAATTTGGGGAACCTCCATAATATTTGGCAAGTCTGTTTTCATGATGCCAGGACACTAGGTAGAGTTTCCAGGGCATGAAAGATCATTGGTTCTTGCCATAGTTCTCCTAACCGATGCCATATTCATTCCTTTCAGGTTCCAAAAGAGTAAATAGTTTGTAGACTAGAAAAACCCAAACCAGATGGGTCATGGGTCAATTTAGAATTGGAAGTAGGGGAGGTTAGGTGGCGCAATGGATAAAGCACCGGCCCTGGAGTCAGAAGTACCTGGGTTCAAATCCGGCCTCAGACACTTTATAATTACCTAGCTGTGTGGGCCTTGGGCAAGCCACCTAACTCCATTTGCCTTGTAAAAACCTAAAAAACAAAAAAACAAAACAAAAAAAAAATTGGAAGTAGCTTTACGGATCAGCTAATCTCATCTCCTCCTTTTATAGATGAGGAATCTGACCCTTTGAGGGATTAAGTGAAATGCCCAAGGTCACACAGGTGGGATGAGGCAAAGCAGGTAAAAGAACTCAAGTTGCCTAACTCCAGATTCAAGATTTTTTGACTATTCCATGATGCCCTGAAAGGCTAAGTATATCTTCCAAGTATACAATTTATTACACCAAATATCAAGGTCTTACTTCATTAGTGCTCTTAAGAACTGACAAATATTGGCAAATCAGAATGAATTTTTTAAAAAAATTTATTTAAGGCAATGGGGTTAAGTGACTTGCCCAAGGTCATACAGCTAGGCAATAAGTGTCTGAGGTTAAATTTGAGCTCAGTTACTCCTGACTCCAGAACCATTTTCTATACACTGTGCCTCATAGGGTGATTTTTTAAAATTCTTTCTTCCTCTTTTAAGTAAGAAACAACAGTATCTATTATATTGTCAAAATGGTGCTTGAAGGGGCAGCTAGGAGGCACAGTGGATAGTGCACTGGCCCTAGAGTCAGGAGTCCCTGAGTTCAAATCCAGCCTCAGACACTTAATAATTACCTGTGTGGCCTTGGACAAGCCACTTAAACCTGTTGCCTTGCAAAAAAAATTAAAAAAATGGAGCTTGTTTTAAGTTAAGTTGTTGAGACAAAGCTGTAGATGATTCAATGGAGGGCAAAAAAGTATGGTGGAAGTCAAAAATAAGACTGAACAAAATAATTAGCACTAAAACAAAATGGCATCTGAATGGCACCCACTTTTACAACACAAGGACATTAAAGTTCTAGCAAGACTGCTAGCTAATTTTGCTGCTCATGATATTATAACCCAAATGACAATTTTTACCCAAGATAATAGGCAAAGGTATTCAAGAAATGTCTCTCTTCTGAATCTAAATTCATTACTGAAAGATATGAAGAATTTATTCTAGTGCATATAATGCTGGACCTGAGTCAAGAAGCCTTTAAAGAGGTGGCCCAATCGACAAATTCCATCTCTAATTCTGGGAAAGTTCCTGAGCCTCAGTCTTCTGAGCTGTATAATGGGGATAATAATAGTTATAATACTTGCCTCACAGAACTAGTGAGAGGATCAAAGGACACATACAAATATATGTGTGTATGTGTGTATATATATATGTACATGTGTATATAATGAAGTTTATATCTTAAAGTGATATATAATAGTAAGATGTGTCTAGCTTTGTGAAGAAGTATGTTGAAGGAAAAGGAGGAGTATGTAAAGATGTTTTCATTAATAATTATTTCTACTACTATATTTGTAAGAACTAATGATATTATTATGGAATTGTCTCACATGTACATGCACAGGTGGGGTTTATCCAGATGAACATCCTGGAAGAACCCTAGTAGAAAGTACTTGGTTGAATCTCAATCAAGAAATTAAACAAAAATGACATTATCATGGAGGTATACTACAAACCACCTGGGCAGAAGGAAGAAATGGATGATAGGCTTCAGAAGCAAATTCTAAAGGCAACCCAAAAGCATAATTTAGAAATAATGGTAGCTTTTTATTCCCCACTTATTTGCTAGAAATCTCTCATATCTATAAAATTATACTACTTGATGAATTCTTGATAATTTTTCTACCATTGTTTCAAAAGGTAGCAAAAGTAACAGAGGCAACTGTAGTTTGAGAAATTATTTTGAGTAAGAAAGAACTATTTGTTTTAGTAAGTAGCTATTCAATATTAGAAGTTATGATAGGTAAGATGGGGAAAGCCCCACAGTCTCATTTGAACCCTTGTTCAGTCATCTCCAAATCCTAGCCCAGATCTCCTTCTTGAAGCTATGGCATCCTTAATGCCTTACTTTCATTCATCCATAGTTGTTTTTTCCTCCACACACATATCTTGAATTTGTTCCCTTTTCCTTACTCATATGCCTTCCATTCTTGTTTAAGCCATCATCACCATTCATCTGGACTGTTGTAATGGGCTTCTAATTGGGTTTTTTTTTTGCCTCATCTGTCCCCATTCCAATAAATTCTCTGCACAGTGCAAATCTGTCCACACTACTTCCCTATTCTATGAACTCTAGTAGCTCCATTTTGCCACTGGGATGAAAAACTTTATCTCATCCTCTTCTAAATTCATGCTTTTGTATAAGCTTTGTGATTCATACAATTGTTGATTCAGTAATAATTGTAATTAACCAAGTATACCCATATTAAGTTTAGGATCAAAAATAGTAATGGGAGTAAATAATCAAAAAGGTTTGGAGAGCACATCCCTGGGTCTTGGGATAGATGATGTCTAAGAGTTCAGAGAAAGGACAGAGGGAATTCTATGGTCTAAAAATTCTATAGGGAAATTCAGCTCGATAGAGTAGAAATGTTCTCAAGGACAAAACTCTGATAAGACTAACACAAATGATTCTAATGAGTTATTAAAAGGAGAGTTATCTAAAAAGGTCAATGCACTGCATAGGGAACTCAATGGCTAAATCCATAAAAAGAGATATAGAATATATAAGCAAGGGCAGTTAAACTGATGAAAAAATAAGGAATGGTATGGAGAGTTAAGCATGACATGAGAGGGGTGGCTAGGTGGTGCAGTGGAGAGAGCACTGGCCCTGGAGTCAGGAGTACCGGAGTTCAAATCTGGTCTCGGACACTTAATTACCTAGCTGTGTTATCTTGGGAAAGCCACTTAACTCCATTGCCTTGCAAAAAAAAAAAAAACCCAAAAAAAATGACAAGACTATTCTAGAAAGAATTGAGACTAGTGATTAATGATGAGGACAACAAAACAGTGGTGTGCTGGGGCGGGGGCAGGATTATATTTGAGCTGTATTGGAAATAGGTAGAAGATGAAAGACCAGCTGGGAATCATGTTCAGGTCAGATGGAATAATAACCAACAAAAAGAGACAGCAAGACAAAGACCAGGGACTTTCATCTTCAGGGGGGAGACAGCATGTCATCAGATGTCTTGAGGCAAAGCCCCTTTCACCTCATCTTGGTTGCAGCTCTTGCCCATCTATTCTAGTTAACTGATTTTCCAGAGACAGAAGACAAAAACAGTATGCTCGTAAAATTTGCATTTGACACAAAGTTGGAAAGAGTAGCTACCCCACTGGAGAAATCAGAATCAAAATCTAAAAAAAAATATATGATATCTAATAAGATTACATTGAACAAGACCCAATAGAAAACTCTATGCAAAGGTTTAATATCTACAAAAATACAAGATGGAAAAAGTGTGGGTGGATAACAGTTCATGTGAAAAAATGAATTAGGATTTGACTGCAAAGGTGAGAGAGACTTGGCAGCCAAAAGTGCTATGACTTTAGATAGTGTTTGTGTCCGAAATGGAAGCAGTTCCACTGTTCTCTGCCCTAGACCACATCTCAACACCAGTTCTCAACACATTTTAGAAAGTATGTTGAAAAGCTAAAGTGGATCCTGAGAAGGGCAAGCAGAATGAGAAGGGCCTTGATGCTGTGCCATGGGATGGTTTAGAGGAACTTAGAGGTGTTTATTCTGGAGAAAACACAATCTAGAGGCAAATTATTAAATATTTTTAAATACTTGGAGGGCTGTACTGGGAAAGTGGATATGAATTGTTTGATTTGGCTCTGGAAAATAGAATTCAAAATAGTGGATAGAAACTACGGAGTAATAACTGTCTGTATATTATGGTCAGTTCTGAATGCTATAGTTTAGGAAGGATATATACAACTTGGAAGGCTTCTGAGACGTGATAGGCCTTGAGTCCTTGACATATGAAAGGATGAAGGAATTGGGGGCATTTTGTTTGGAGAAGAGAAGACTGGAAGGAAAATTTTAGATATTATTTGAAAGACTGTCATGTGAAAAATTAGAGGCATTTTTTTTTTTTTTGCTTGGACTGGGAGAACAGAACCAGTAGGGAGAGGTAGATCTGTTTGTATGGGCAACCTCAGGAGATAGTGGGAGCCTCCTCATTGGAGGTCTCCAGCTAGTCTTGAATGGTCACTTTTTAGGTGTTAGTGTGGCAATCCTATTTTGATAAGGGTTGAACTAGATGATCATGGAGGTCCCTGATCATCTCCAGGTCACAAACAGTGCCATATAGTTAATGATGATGTTTGTGCTTCATTCTTGAAGAAGACCATCACATCAGGAAGGTGATGCTATGAATTGAATTTGAATGAGGGGGTGCAAAAATGGATAGCTTCAGGGTCAACATCACTTAGTCATAATGTTTTCCTCCAGAATCATGCTGAGTTCGGTGGTCAGCTAGGAATCAGGATGACTGGAGACAGCCCTGGATGCCAGGCAGTGTGGGTTAAGTGACTTGCCCAGGGTTACACAGCTTGTAAGAGTCAAGTGTCTGAGGCTGGATTCAAACTCCTGTCCTTCTGACTCCAAGGTCGATGCTCTATCCATGGCACCATCTGGTTGCCCTTCATATAGTTAATAGGCATTAAACTGGATGCTTACAGAATTTAACTGAAGTAGGATTTAGTTAGTAGATCATAGATTTGGCACTGGAAAGGATCTTGGAAGTCTCATACTTTCCCCTCATTTTACAAATGAAGAGCCTGACCCTGGGAGAGATCCTATGATCATGGGCTCAGAAAACCAGTATCTGAGCAGAATTTGAACCCAGACTTTCCTAACTCCAAGTCCAGTATTCCACCTGTTAAACCACACTGCCTAGGAAAAAAAAAATCACAATTAGGCTTCAAGGAAGGAGGTAAGTGATTGGGTGTATGTTTATGTCCCTAAGTCAATGTAATCTTAGTAAATATCAAAAGTATTTTTTTAGATTTTGATTCTGTTATCTCCAATAGGGAACTATTTTTTTCCAACTTTGCATCAACTTCAATCTTTATAAACATACTATTTTTGTCTTCCGTCATTGGAAAAACAGTTGAATAGAAGAGAGGGGCAAGGACAGATACAAGGAGTACCCATCTCCATGAGGATGCAAAAGGCAAACCAAAATGATTTCTATACTATGTCATTTCTGGATGATCTGTTTCCCTGCTCTCCTCTGTTACTATGGGTGGCAAAAATGGACTCTCAGTCAACAGGTTCATCTAACAGTCTTGTTGAGTGTTTATAGGCCTTTTCCTTGAGACAACACTCCCTCTAATTTACGGACTGTCCTGTTTCAGGGGAAAATGACTTGATAGTTATTTGAATAGCTTCATAAGGGGTTGGGACATTTAAAAAAATAAACCATGCTAGTACTCATGAAACTATGGTTGATATAATTATAACTTTAAGAAACGAGGCCCAGGCTCCTCCTGCAAGAAAATTTGGACTTCTGCATTAGAGGAAGTCCATTTACACCAGACAGGGCTTCTCCCCTTCCCTTTTTGGTGAAAGATGGTTGTCATTCTGGATTAATTGTAAGACTATATTTAGAATCTCTGCCTCTGGTGAGGAAAGGTTTGACTGCCCTGAAGTGAGCCATTTCGAAGTCTTTCATATAGTTGCTTTTTTTTCCTTTTTCAAAAATCTCAGCCCATTCAAATCATCTCAATTTGATAACCTCACACTTTTCTGGAAGTCCTCCCTATCTCTCACATTGGACCCGAGTTTAATTGAAGGCTCTTCTGCTGATAGCACATTTAAAAAAAAAAAAAAAAAGACAGTGATGCTATCTTGAAATAGCAATAATTACTTAATTGGGTACAGAAATCCAAATGTGGGTGTTTTCAAGACAGCCAGAGGGAAAATGTCGTAAAATGAAAGGAAACTTCCCTGGAAAATTCTATCCCAATCCCTTTCTCCCACTCCTACCCAGATAACATCATTGAAGGGTAAAATGTGGAAATCTGAAGTGTGGATGTTAACAGTTCCATCTAAACCTTCAGATTGAATTTCTCACCTCTTGTGGAAGTGACTGTTTTGGTCTTTCTCAGCATTGCCAGCACGTAACACATGCTTAGGGCTTCATAAATGCTTGCTAAGTGATGTTGACCCACAGACTCTCCATTTTTGCTTTCCAAAGTGCTGTCACAATTTCCTGAACATAGAGTGTGATCAAGCCATGTTCCCTGACCCACATAGGGATGCCAGCTGTGCCTGCTTTCCATCCCTTCTACTTAAGGAAATCTGGGTCAATGATAACATACCAAGGAATGGGAAATGAGAAAGAAAAAAACAGAAAAGTCCCACATCCAAAAGCTGGCAGAAAGGGCTAATAAACTTTTAAGGCTGGAAATTGCCCAAGAATTTATAGCACGAGGTAGCTAGAGCACTGGCCCTGGAGTCAGGAGTAGCTGGGTTCAAATCCAGCCTCAGATACTTCATAATTACCTAGCTGTGTGGCCTTGGGCAAGCCACTTAACCCTGTTTGCCTTGCAAAAAGCTTTAAAACAAGTAGATAGCACAGTTTAGCTCTGCCTATGCAAATAGGATGAATATTTTGATACAGATCTAACAAAGGTCTTCCTCTTTTATGTAGCTCTTGGGAAAAAATCTTAGGACACTAAGATTAAAATAGGTTTACTATGGGTTAGGTACTACTGATACTTTATAAATATAATCTCCTTTGATCTTCACAAAAACCTTACAAGGTAGGTGTTATTATCCCTATTTTATAGATGGGGAAACCAAGGCAGAAAGAAATTCAGTGACTTGTCCAGGGTCATACAGCTAGTGTGTGAGAAAAAATTTGAACTCAAGTTTTCCTGACTTCATATCCAGCTCTCTATCTATCCACTGGGCTTCCTAGCTGCCGTGCCATTAGGGCTATCTTTCACCCTCCAAAAGGTAATGGAGGGTTATAACTAATGTGATCAAGGGTAAATCTTTGGAATTATTACAGGATAACTCTTGAGGCAGCTAGGTGGCACAGTGGATAGAACACCACCCCTGAAGTCAGGAGGACCCGAGTTCAAATTAGACCTTGGACACAATTACCTAGCTATATGACCTTGACAAGTCACTTAATCCCATTGCCTTTCAAAAACAAAAAGATAACTCTCAAGCTAGAAGGAATTGTAGAGGTATTCTAATTCAACTCCTTTTTCTTCCTCCCAAAGGAGAAAATTAAGGCACAGGAATAGTCATACAGCTTGTATATGAAAGAACTGGGATTTGAAGGCAGACTCTCTACACCTCTCTTAGCATGGTTTAAGGACTATATTAAAGTACTCCTAAAACATCTCCCTTACTTTGTTTGGACTGACATTCTGGTTGAGGCTTTGGCTAGTCAGGGAGCTTCTTTTAAAACCTCCTAAGAAGGGGAACCCATTGAACTTAAAGGTCATTGCTATAGCCACAACTCAACGTGGTTCGGACTGAGTCTGGATCCATTTAAAGGATGAAGTCTCCAGACGAGACTAGAGTAGGCCATCTATGAATACGGCCAACCAAGGTAGCCAGGATCCTGAGAGAGCAAGGGAGAGGGATAAAGGAAATGACATACTTGGCTTAGTTCACAGCCTTGACTTACCCAGACTGAGTTTTCATTCTTGCTTTGAGGGGACCTCTAAGAAGGAGGAGATGCACTGTATGGTGGGCAGAATGTTGGGTCAAAGGTCAGGCGAGATAAAGGTTCAACTATTGCCTCTAACATATACTGCTTGAAAAGTCAGAATTTCTCTGAAATTTGAGTTTTTCCTTTTTTTCCCCCAAATGGGGCAATACTGGTTTCCCCTGCCTCCCAGGGGTGTTATGAGGGGGGGGGAAAAGCTTTGCAAGCCTTAATATACTACAGGATCCTAATTTTAAAGTATAGTTAAGAAGCAACTTGTTCTTGCAGTAGAAGCATTAATTTGGAAACATTAGGATGAATCTTGGTTCTATAGGATGACTGTAAACAAGTTACTATATTTTTGAGATTTAGTTTTCTCCTATGTACAATGAGGGATGTTAGAGCAGAGGATCTCTAAATTCTTTTCTGCCTTCAAATCCTATAATCCCATTATGCTCCAAGTCCCATCATGACCCTACTTCCTCTGCTCCTTGGAGATCTCCTGATAGCTCCATTTCTTGACTTCCTGGGGGTGGTAAGGACAGGATTGACTTTGTCATTTAGACCTTCCTTATTTATTTTGCACTTGGTTCTTTCTACCTATCACTAAGGAACTGGGGACTTGCTGGAGAGGAAAAGTGACCTATTATATTGGAGAGTATTCACTCACCTGGATTTATAGTGATGTCTCAGCTGGGGTCTTCCCTTTTCTCCTTCTGCTCCACCCAGTTCTCCTGCCTGCCTGGAGGCCACATAGCATTTGTTCCCAGGACAGCCACTAGATACCAGCAACAAGTATCCTAGACTCATACTTTAAAGAAGTTATGGAAGAATTTGGCTTTTGTTTCTAGACAAGATTAGAGATTTAAAAAGACTTCATATCATATTCAGGCCATTACCAGAATATGCTGCCCAAAGTCTGATCATCTTCTACCTCCCTCCAATCAGAAGCAATGAGACTCAGTATCTGGAACCTTGGGAGTTCCTAGGTGACCTTTTGCCATCCATGTCTATTCTTGGCCATTTCTAGACCATAACGCTGAGGTACCTATCACCTATGCATTTGCCAGCTCCCTTTTATGTTGGTTTCCCTCATTTAACTATAAATTCTTTGTACATGGGGACTGTCTCGCTTCCTTGTATTTGTGTCCTTAGTTTATTTAGTATAGTCCCTGAATTAAATAAGAATAAATGGGTTTTTCTGTTCATTCATAAGAGATCCAATCTGGGAAGACGGGAAGGAAGTGACCAGAGAACACACCAGCTCCTACCCTCTGTGGATATTGCTTTCCTGAGTAGAGGATATCTTGTATCCTTTATAACTTTGAAGTTAATTCTTTTAATCCCTTAATCAGTCAAATATTTTTTTGGGGGGAGGGGTGTTACATTTTATGATCCGAGTACTCCATTGAATTTTAGCCCTCTAGCTTGGCTCATCATAGGAACCTTCATTAGGCCTGGTCCACAATGTAGTGTGACCTTGGGTAACTTCAAAGAATCTATTTCCCTTGCCTCTGCTCTCCAGTATTGAGGCAAGGATCAGATCCGGGTGAAAAAAGGATTAAATGAAGCACATGGGATATCTTCAGCACTTCAAAAAGCTAATGTTTATTCTCTAATGATGTTCCAAGAACCAATGCCACCCACAGCCCCGTTTACTTTTGCTTCTGACTCACATGGGTAGCTGCGGCCAATGGATTTACCACCCTTTGTCCAAGTGGATGACTCTCTGTGGATCAAAGAGTGGTTGCTCCTTGACCAATAGATGGACAAAGCACCTCCAAGTCCTTTGGGCTTACTCTGTTGATATAGCCTTTTATCACCCAACCTGAACACTTTAAACAATGGATTAAGACATTAGTGGAAGGGGACTTTTTCCCCAAGATGGCAGAGAAAAGCCAGGCACTGTGCTAAAGTCTCCTGGCTTTCCCTCAGAACTAATATGAGATGAACCTCATAACAGAAATTCAATCGAAAAAACCCAGAAAGAAGCTAGGAGAAGAACATCTACCAACAAGGTCTGTCTCAGGGGAATGTGGGTAGAAGATACATGGATCATATATTTAGAGCTAAAAGAGATCCTAGGGGTCACTGAACCCAAATTTCTCATTCACAGAACAACTGAAGCCCAGAATTGTTAAGTGACTTGACCATGGTCATACAGGTAATAAGTGACCGAGGTCAGATGTGATACCCTGGTCTGAGTTCTAATTCAGAAAGGAAAGGCAGAGGAAAATAAGAATTTATTAGCCCTCTGTCGTGTGCTAATCGAACTACTAAGTACTTTTTACAAATATTACCTTCATTTGATCATGAGACCTCAGGAAACCTGGGTTCAAAACTCTTTTCCTCATCTGCAGGATAATATACCACCCTGTAACCTAAGAGGTACAGAAAAGTATTTTTAGGTTAATAGAATATTATTTCTTCCAATTAATATAAACTTCAACGTTCATTTTCATAAGATCTTGAGTTCCAAATTTTTCTCCCTCTCTCCCTCCCCAATCTCCAGAAGAACAAGTAATCTGATATAGCAGTTTAACTCTTTAATGTTATATTAAAGACTTGAGACAGAACACAATTGTAATTTTCTGATATAATCCAATAATTCAATTCCATAAATGTTTATTAAGCAATCGCTAATGCTAAACTGTGTGTTATAGAAGCAGACAGAATAAGAACAGTAATAGGACCATAGAATTAGAGCTAGAAAATAACTTAGATATTGAATCTAGTCTCTCTCCCATTTTAGAAAAAATTAAATCATCTCCCACATGAAATGACTTATCTTAGGTCATGTATTCTATACAGATGGAATCAGATTTCAACCTCAAATGTTCTCAGACTCCAAATCTGTGGACTTTCTATTCATATCCCTAGGCACTGGATTCTAAGAGCAGTTCTGACTTTGCCAAATTTGTACAAACCAAACCAAACTTGGTATCTTCAGAGATATTAAAAGATCATTCACCTGATTCTGAGAGCTGTGAGAGTAAGGCAACATGGAGATTGTGAGTCTTGGGGGGTGGGGGGAAGGAAGCATTGTTTAGACCTAATAAAAAAAGTAGAAAATTTTGGAAATTAAACTCATTATTCCATATGCTTCAGTTATGACCCAGTGTTTTTTCATTGCCCTTTTTGGGACCTTTCTTGTTTTGGCCATTTGTGCAGCTGAGTAATGGATTTTAATATCAGGTTCCTTTTCCGATCACAGGAATTATTCTGTCTAGCCCAACAGAGCAGCCCAATAAAGTTACACAAACCTTCTCAAACAGAGGGGGAAAAAAAAAATCAATGAAGCTCTTCTTAGTTCATGATGGTCACTCCAGAGGAAAATGAACAGAAAATTCTGAATTCTCATTGTCAGTAAAGAAGGGGATCCTAAGGCCTGGGGCAAGCCTACTGGTCAAGAGCCGCCCAGTCTCAGTGTTGGTCATATGGTCATGAGTAGGTCCCTCCACCTGTCATTTTCATTATCTGTAAAATAAGAGACTAGGAATCTTTCTTACTGCACCCCTGCTTCCTACTGAAATGCTCTGATAACAATGATGCTGATAAGAATAAGACCCATTTCTATGGCATGCTAAGGTTTCAAAGAGTTTTTCAATATTACCTTCACAAGAGTGTTGTGAGATAAGCATAGTTGCTTTCTTCATTTTGCAGATGAGGAAACGGAGTCTAAGAGGGCTTGCTGAGGGCTACACAGCCAATAAACATCTGGAACTGGATTGGAACCCAGGTGTTGCCAACTCCCATTTCCACATCTGTCCCCTAACCCCCTGCCTCTGGTGAAGGAGGCATAACAGTGAATGCCACGCCTATCATTCCTCTGGATGTTTTTTCCTAACCCAGATAATCTTTGCCAGAACTATAGATCACTTTAGAGATCATCTGGTTGAGCCTCTTCATTTTATAGTTGAGGAAACTTTGAGTTGCGATGAGATTGAATGACATGTTTAATTTACATCAATAGGAGATTGGAATCAAGTAAATCTGACTCTGGTCTCCTCAGTGACCTGTACAACACCGTCTCTTACACCCATTGCCACCAGCATTGGCATTGTCTTAGCTCTTTAGCTGACCAGAGGTCAGCCCTTGGTATTGCTCTTAACTTTCCATTTGCCAGTGCCTCCAGATTACAATCGCAACTGTTTTTTATTTCAGACCTAGGCTCCTGGTCATTAAATCTTAATTGGTTTCCATCTGGTGGCAAGACTTTATGGCTCTGAACTCTAACAACCCAAAATGCACTGCTCCTCTCAACCCATTCCCCATGCTGGTTCCTCCTGCATTACTATGGGGTGGGGAGGGTGTGGGAGTCCAGAATGGACCCAAAGGTCCCGAGAGAGGTGGGCCTCAGTGGTCTGTGCAGAAGCAGCCCTCCCCCAGAAAGGGGTGGACATCACAACTTGGACTGGATTTACCCTTACCTTTGCAGATTCCTCTGACTTTGTCATCATAAGAGCTCTCGATTTCTTTCACTTAGGCAAATCAGAATTTGAATTCTCTACTCAGGAGGGAGAGGCTCTGACTCCTTTAGCAATTTGTTTATCCAATCCTAAATAGCATTTCAACCATGAAAGAAAAAAATAAGGAAGGGATGATGGAAGGAATGTGAACGAAAGGAGGAAGGGAAAAAGGAAAGAAGAGAGGAGGACAAGGGGAAGTAGAGAGTCCCTTTCCTGGACTCCCTCAATCTCCCCAGGCAAGCATTGGAGGGGTGAGAGACAAGTACTTCAGCAAGATCTCCAAAGGCTCTGTTTATTCACCAAAATAAAAGTGCTTAAATACCTTTCCAGTTTCTAATCCACTCCCACTCCGGTGGTACTTAGCAAAATAAGGTTCTGATGCTCAAAGGCACCAGGTGATGATAATTTACAGGATTCCCATACACAACAGTTTCCAACAGGGAAGAGCACAAGGAAGAAAAGAAGGAATTTATATTTCATATATACAGTATAAAAATATATGTTATTAAATTATATAAAACATTTTATATAATATAAAATTATGGCATATGTTAACATTATGTTATATTATATAAATATAAAATAATACATTAAATAATATATAAATTTATTGAGCATAATATATAATTATACAGAAATATGTATATAAATGAGTAGTCTATTATTGCTAGATTTGATTTCTTTCTGTTTCAGTTTAGCTGTGAAAACAAAAAAAAAGCTACATTTTATTTCCCCAGGTAAATTGTTCGCCAGTTAAAGAAACTGAATATCAGAGTGATAAAATAATTTGCCCAAGTTCACATGGCTAGTTAAGTGTCAGAGTATAAATTTAAACCCAAGTTGGCTGACTTATACTATCATAGAAAGTAAAGCTAGAAATATAAACATCCACATCCATACATGCATACTTATGGGGAAGGGGAAGGGAGAAGGGAATGAGGAAGAAGAGAAAAAAAGAGAAAGGAGAGGGAGGGAGGAAAGGGGGGAGGATAATGGAAACCTACTCACTTTTCAGCTCTAGATTTGGCTCCTATGCTCAGCTAAATTATCTGAAAATAAGGACCTCCTTTCTCGAGTTTATTATATTCCCCTCTGCTTTTTCATTTAATTGTAAAACTGAGTTTGTGAGTAGTATTGTGAAGGGCTGGGGAAATCAGTGGAACCTACATATGTTCCAACAATAAAAGCTGCAATTAAAAAACTGGAGGAAAATCTCAGTCTGGAGCACTGTTGGTTCACCAGAGAGCTGTTTCTCAGGTTTCTGGCATTGGCCACAGCTGAGAGTAATAGAATGGACCATTGGAAAACAATTTAGGCTGTGGAATTAAGGAGCCCCCCCCAATCCTCTTCATTTCAGAGCCTCCCCTCTTTTAATGGGTTCCTATTTATTATATGTATGTATATCTAGCTTACTTTGCACTTATTTGTTTTCATAGTTTTCCCCAATTAGATTGGGAGCTCCTTGAGGTTTTTTTGTCTTTTGCCTCTTTTTAGATCGCCCAACACTTAACACAGTGCCTTAAACTTAGATTTATTGAACTGAAACTGAATTGAACATGGGTTCCATATCCTAGATTTGGCATCTTCTAAATGTTTGACCTTGGACAAGTCACTTTACATTTGTGGACCTCAGGCTTCTCATCTGTTAAAGAAGGAGATTGGAACAGATCAGGGAGTCTTAACCTGGGGTCTAGGAATTTTTAAAAATGGATAATTGTATTTCAAAATGATTGGTTTCCTTTTTAATCCTAAGCATTTGATGTAGTTAGTTCAAGATTATTCTGGTTTAGGCTTCCCCAGACTCCTAGAGGTCCATGACACAAAAAAGGTTAGGGAACCTTGTGCAAGACTATCTCTGCTGTCCCTTCCAGATCTACCTCTACCTACCAAATATCTTATGAGTCAGAAGAGCTGGGTTCTAGTCATACCTTAACACTTAAATAGCCATTGAAACTTGGGCCAATTACCACTCTGATCTTTGGCTTCTTCTATCAAGCGATTTGACCACAGAATTAAAAACTGGAGGTTTTTTTTATTTTCATAACTGAATTTAAACTAAAAAGACATCAAATCCACCACTAGGTCATCTATTGATTTATATGCCTATTTGTGCAATGGAAGTTTTAAGGAAAGTTTCCATTGATTCCCAGGGTCATTAGCTATCTTAACAGAAAAAGGACAGGGTTGCTCTAGGGATACAAATTCCAGCAAAAAGAAAGACTGCCTGCCCTCAAGGTGCTTACATTCTACTAGGGAAAGACAACATCTAAAAGAGCTGAAAAGTGCAAAGAATGGGAAAAACAGCCTCACTTGGAGCTTGATGAAGAAAAGAGTCTAGATGGTCAGGAGCAGAGAAGAATGAAGGAATGCTGGCTAGCTTAGTACTTTCCTTAAAATGAATAGTCTGGGAGGAAGGGACCAATCAGAGAAAGGGCCCATAGGAGCAGAGACAACTTTCAGGGTGAGAAGAAAGATTGCAGGAGAGTAGGCACAGAATTAAGAGATGAAGGATATGGTAGAAATTTAACCAGTCAGAGTGCCTGCCCTGTGAAAGCTTAGAGGTTGGCATTATTCATAGCAACAGATCAAAGGACAGAGACCCCTTCATATAAATTATCCATATAGAGTCAAAGCATTAGGTGGCAAATAAAATAACTCCCAAAAATACAAGCATAAATTCAAATGCCTTTTGTGTAGTGAGAAAAGCATCTGCAAACCTTTGATCTGCAGGTTCAACAAATGAAAATTGGCCTGCAGATCAATTAGATCTTACTTTCATTCGATTGGAAAGGTTTCTAAGAAGAGACAATATGTTTAAATCCTTCAAGGACAGGGATTCCTGATTGAAAAGGAGACTATACCAGGTAGAAGCTTTTTGTCCTTTGTGATGGAGTGAAATATTCCCTTTTCTCTCAGATCATTGGACATACTACCAGAACACATCAAAATATTCAATGCACCCCACTGTCTACACTGAAGGTTGGAATGATTGCCATCCTGATTCTATTTGCTTATCATGTGACCTTGGGTGAGTCACAACTTTCCCAGGTATAAAACGAAGGACATTAGACGAGATGGTTTCTGAGCTTTCTTCTGGTTCTAGATCAAGTATAATTGAAGTCATGTATTCATTCATTTACTTATCTATTCATTCAATATGCATTTTTG
Organism: Macrotis lagotis; assembly: GCF_037893015.1. Classification (NCBI taxonomy): domain Eukaryota; kingdom Metazoa; phylum Chordata; class Mammalia; order Peramelemorphia; family Peramelidae; genus Macrotis; species Macrotis lagotis. The sequence continues at coordinate 29,204,693 of NC_133664.1, forward strand.
AGGAGTTTCAATTTGCAATCTACTTAGCCTACAAGCTATAATTCATTATAAATATACAAGGAATTATTAAAGCAAAACAATGTAAAAGATAATATAGGGGAAGCTTTATAAGCAAAAAAAAATGATGCAAGCTGTTGACATAAGAATGAGACAAAACCAATAGTCAGCCCATTTGTATCCCTGAGACCAAAAAAATTAAACTTTAAGATGTACGGTGGTCCTTCTGGGCCTAAAATTACACCAGGAGGGGCAGTCAGGTGGCACAGGGGATAGAGAACCGGCCCTGAAGGTCAGACCTGGGTTCAAATGTGACAGACATTTAATAATTACCTAGTTGTGTGATCTTGGCAAGTCCCTTAACCCTATTACCTTACAAAAAAATACACCAGGAGACAGACACAATACTTGTACAGGATGCACTGGTTTAGCTGACAGGAGTACATCCCCACATTGATGAGATCCCCATTCCCTCCTTTGCAAGACTATATGCTAAACCCTGGGAGGGACATGGTTTGATTCTGACATATAGCCTTCAGAGCCCAAGAGATGTTGACTTCCTATGGCATCCATCCCAATGGTGCCCTCATGCTTCTCTTTTCCCAGCCTGAAGACCAAAAATTTGAATATGTGCTTCATTCTCAGGGGTGTAATGAAGTTTGAAGAAACAGGCTGATAAAGAAGTTTTATATCCTCAGTTTAGGGGCTATGAAAAGTACACCATCTGATCATTAGAAACCAGATCTACAATGTATCTCAGATGCCCCATCAACATAATTAATATGTCTTTTTACTAATGAATGATGCCATGGTTTTAACGAGAATTGACTGAGAGGAGCAAGGAAATGGAGGGAAAATTTTAGCTGGGGAAATAAAAAAATAGATTCATATTTTTTTTTGACAGTTGGACTGAAATGAAAGAATTCAGTGCACGTGCTGATGAAACATCACCCTGTTCTGGTCTGTCCATCCAGATCTTCCTAATCTTGCCTCTTCAATTTATTGTTGGCTAATTAGATAGAATTGTTGGCTGAAATAACGAAATTACCGTCCAGTAATTACTTCATTGTAAAACATAATGAGCATCCCAACCCTGCCTCGTACTGTAAAAATCGCCCCCTCGATAAATAGAATGTGGGTTTCCAACAATAACCTAGCAGTGAATTCTGTTAGTGTATTTCTTCCTGAAACATGTTTATGTGATAGTCTTCCAATTTTATAGCTGAAGTTTATCACCATAAGGTGCATTTCATGACAGCCAAATAACTATATTCAGTTACACTTGTCACCATGTGCCTTCACTATCAAGACACATGCTGATTGTATCAAATACTGTTGACTGTCTTAGGGCTGCAAATAGAAAAGATGATTACATTGTTCTTTTTAGATATGATGTAATATTATTCACATGGCAAGAAACCGAAGGAAGGTCAAGGTTGTCGAAGAACAGCAGAAAGATTGGTTGGTGAAAGCTTGCTAATGTGGTGATGATTCACTAATAGGCAGAGGACTCGTTTACATTCATGTTTCTGTGATCTCTTATATGGGAGGAAGCTTAAAGGTGGGCTACGATGGAGTCTTGTGTGTCTGCGTGTACGTGCCTGCATGGGTATGTGTATAGGGAAGGTGGATCATTCATTGCATCCATTTGAATAGAAATGAGAGCAATGTTGTATTCACATCCTTTAAGATAATTATTTATTTATTCCAGTGGGCTGCATTAGGAGCCAGAGCTAGGATTTCGTCTCTGTCGCACGGCTGGGCCATGTGACAAATCATTTGAACATCAGCCACCTCAGCCTCCCTGATGATTTTATTTAAAATGTAGATTTGGGGAGGGGGCGGGGTTGAACTTGTAGCTTCATCATAGCAGGGAATTTCCTAATGAGGAAATTCCTTCTATGGAAAGAGGCTGGCAAATATTCTGCAACTTGTAATCTAAGAGGTCCTTGGGCCCCTGAGAAATAAATGAACTTAACAGGTTCCCCTAGCCCATATATATGTATATATATATATATATATATACATACATATATATATATATATATATATATATATATATATATATATATATATATACATATAACTTGCTCTCAATGTATCCAAAAGCAGTCATTATTTCCCCACCCCAGATCCATGCATCCTTCCATGTTCTTCTTTTTTGTACACTCCCACAGGTTCACAAATTCAGAATCATCTTGGACTCTTCCTTTTCCCAAAATACCAAGACTCTCCAATTTTGCCTTCAATAAAGCTTCTGTACCCACCTGCTTCTCACCACCCAAACCACAGCCACCTTAGTCCAGTTCACTACCTTTCATCAGGGTTACTTGGCAACAGTTTCCTAACTGGAACCCTTAATTTAGGCTTCCCCTTTCCAATCCATCCTCCACCTAGTTACCCAGCTATGCGCCAAAAGCATAGTCTGGCCTATTTCTATCTTCTGCTCCAAAAATCTTCTATGCTTCCCAATTACAATTTGAATAAAACACAAACTCCTCTGCTACTCATTTCCTGACCTTCACTGTCTGCCTGCAGCCTATTTTTTCAGTCTCACTGAATATTACTCCATTTTTGCACTTTCTCAACATCCTAATGAGACTGGCCTTCCTGCCTGACCTATGTATAACATATTCCTTTGTCCAAGTGGTACCTTGGTTCTGAAATATTCTCTCTTCTACCCCTTAGGTTTTCCTTACTCTTTCACTCCTATATGTCAACTCTCTAGAACCCCTCAGCTACTGTTTTAGAAAAAATATACTATATTGCATATGATTACATAATATTACATATAAATTATAGACATTACATGCATATATAGAAATTATATGCTAATTATTTTATAGGCATGCATATATCTGTTACATTTTTTTATGAATACGATAATTATCCCACCTCTCAGTATGATAGCAGATCAGTTTTAGAAAATATATTTACATATATATGAATATTAATATTTATATATGTATTCATATATCCATATAAAACATAATCTGCTTTGTAATAATTTAAGTATAAGGAAGACAGAAAATACTTTTTGGGGGGAGACAATGATTCTTTGTATCCACAGACCCTAATACATAGTAGAAATTTAATCACTACATGTTGATGAACCAGATGAGTAAGTGAATATGGAATGAAGAATGAAATAGAGAAGCCAATAAAAAAATGCCAACGAGACACAACAGCCGGTCAGGGTCTATCCAATGGTAGTGGTGAGCAAAGAAAAGAAGTGGATGTGAAAGATATCATGGAGGGAAGGGGATTCCTATAAACTCTTTGTGATGTTCTACCCTGCCTGTGGCTACTAGTTTAACATCTGACCTGCTGAGGTCTCCACAAGAAATGGGACACAGGTCTCGCACCACTGGGCAGGGTGCTCCACCAAATGCTCTGTAGCAATCTTTGGAATTCAAAGGGCTTTTCAGCAGGAGAGAAAATGCTGTCAAGGAAATCAACTTTCTCTTTTCCTTGTTCCTCTGATGAGAGTTCCCGGGGAGTTGAACTCTATGATGTGGTAGACTTTAACTCTTCAATGAAAGGAGCTCTGCTCTCCATCCCTGATCAGAAGCACCCTCAGATTTGAGTTATGAAAGATCTGCCCCTTTCCTTTTGAAAACACAGCTTCCCTTGAAGTTGTAGTTGAAAACTCATTTATCTTTCTGTCAAGGCAACAACTCTGTTTTGGAGGAGGGAGCTTCCCCTATGAGTTATGTTATGCAGATTTCAGGAGTCATCTCTGTCTTGAGATCCAACTGGCTTGGGAGGATGGATGTATACTCTTGATTGGCACAAGACTAACGAGAAAATGGCCTCTGGGATTTATTTCTCACTAATTGAGTTCAAGTGAATCAATACATCATGGTCAAGAATCTCAGTTTGAGTACAAATATCAATTTAGACTTGGGTTCAAAAACACCTACTGTGCAAGTACAAGATGGAAGTAGGGCATGGGTAGTGAGATGATAGTAAAATGAGGGAACTGTACTAAGCGACATTTACAGGTTCTTAGCATGTCATGTTCCTTTCTGTTTGAAAGCTTTCATCCCATTTGCCCCCACCTAAATCCTCTCCATTCCAGGGCCTACTTCAAGTCGTCCCATATACCTCCCCCAGCAAAAACAAAATCTTCCCTGACCCTCCTGCCACTCCCATCTGCTCCAGATTCAGGCCACCTCTTCAATTATCTTAATTGGTTTCCTGATTCTGCTTGGTGGGCAGTCAAAGACCCAAGTTCAAATCCAACCTTAGAGACTTAATGGCTAGGTGATCTTAGATGAGTTAATTACTCAACCTTTCTCAGCCTCAATTTCCTATCAATAGAGCAGGAACCATATTGTGAGGATCAAATGGAATAATACTTGTAGAGTGCTTTGCAAATACATATATATACATATATGTGTATAAATGTTAGCTATTTTAAAGATGATTAATAATCAACAGGCATTCTTTAATGACCTCTCTTGAATTAATATTTACTTTTTTGCTATCTCTTATAGGAGGCCTATTCTGATCTCTTTCCCACACTCTCTCACCCATTCAATGGCTATCATGTCCTTCTGCCATGTCCCTGCAATTTTCTATTTTCTTTGATGTGTTTGTCTCTTTCCCAACTACCACCCTTACCTCCCTAGACTGCATGTTCTTTGAGGGCAGGACTGCCTCATTTTTGTCTTTATACATTCACAGTATCTATGAGTGCTTAAAGGGACCTTGCTGAATGAACAAAATGCAGGTGAGTTAATACAGTGGAACAAAGCTAGATTTAGTGCCAGAGAACCTGGGCTTAATCAATTCACAAGCATTTATTAAAATACTGCACTGTGCTGGAGATAACAAAAGAAAAAGAAAGGAATTCCTTCTCTCAAAGAGCTTATACCTGAGAAACATAAGTAGAAATAGGTAGTTATAAAATAGAGGATTTTTTAAGGGGGAGTCATTGACAATGGTGAGGGATCCAGAAAGATTTCATATACAAAGCCGTAATTGAACTGAGCTTTGAAGCAAGCTAGGGATTCTAAGAGGAAGAAGGAATAGCTAGGTGACACCATAAAGCATTGGAATCAGGAATGAGTTCAAATCTTTATGAGTTCAAATCCAGCCTGAGATACGTACTAGCTGTGTGACCCTGGGCATGTCACTTAACCTTGTATAAAATGAACTGGAGAAAAAAAATGACAAAACACTACAGTTTCTCTGCCAAGAAAACCTGAAATGGTGTCATGAATAGTCAGATGTGACTTAAAAATGACTGAACAATAAAAGGCTTATGCCAGGCATGGGTGTCAGCCAATGTCAAGGTATGAAGAGAGGAGATGAAGTGCTATGTATGAATCACAGCAATAAGGCCATTTGGCTATACTACAATGTGTGTAAAGGGGAATAAGGTACAATAAGACTGAGAAAGTCATTTGGGGTCAATTTGTGAAGGTCCTTAAATGTTAACTAGAAGACTCTGTATTTGATTCTAAAATAATAGGGAGCCATTAAGGTTAGTGAATAGGGGAGTGATATAGCCATTGCTTTAGGAAAATCATTCTGGCAACTATAGTAAAGATGGATTGGGGGGAAGTGATATTTAAGGTAGGAAGATCCCTTAGGAAATTATAGTGGCAGTCCATGGTGGGGGAAGGGGAGAAAGCTGCACCAAGATGGTGGTTGAACAAGTAGGGAAAAGGGAATATGGGAGTAGACGTGAAAGGATTTTGCAATTAATTTGATTATACATGTGGAATGTTTGAAAGTAAAGAGTCAATGATGAAACTGAGGCTATGGACCTGCGAGACTGGAAAGATAGGTGTGTCCTCCACAGTATCGGGGAAGTTCGTTAAAGAGTTGAAGTTTGAGAAAAAGATAATGAGTTCTATTTTAGCCACCTCAAGGTGCATACTGGACCTTCGCTTTGAAATGTAATGTAAAATAGGGAGGACGTGATGCTGGATTGGTTACAGGTGTGATGGGGCCAAATCTATCCATCTGGGACCTATCGGAATGATAATGATCAGATGATAATTAGCATAGTGATGGTCATTAGAACAGAGCTCAGAATACTAACACTAGAAAAGACATTAAAGATAATTTAGTTCAACCCTTTTAAATGACAAATGAGAAAATTGAGTTTGGAGATGGGAAGAGAATCTCCCAAGGTCAAATAGTCAAGTGGAAGATTTAGGATTGATCCCAGGGTCCCTGATTGCACATATAGTATTCTTTCTATAACACAGGAGATGGAGAACCATGGAGAGGGAGACAGAGGGAATACCCAGGGAGTAGAGATAGGAGGTCAGAAGGACCTGAATTATCCGGTATCTCAGTCCACTAAGAGCATACCACTCAAGGGGCGGCTAGGTGGTACAGTGGATAGAGCACCGGCCCTGGAGTCAGGAGCACCTGAGTTCAAATCCAGCCTCAGACACTTAATAATGACCTAGCTGTGTGGTCTTGGGCAAGCCACTTAACCCCATTGCCTTGCAAAAATTTAAAAAATGAGCAAAAAAATGAGTATACCACTCAACCACTTCACCTATAGCATCCTGCAACAACTGCCCTTATTCCAACACTCTGCTTCCCATAAAAGCCTGGGGACCTATTGGTTAGCTCCTTTGCAATTTTTGCAAAGTGGAACCCAGGAAAATGATACAGTCTGATCTGACATATAATAGGAACAGAAAGGAACCATTTGACCATAATTCAGAAAAGCACTGAACTGAGAGTTTGGAAGAACAGCAGCCGGGGAGTCAGTTTTAAAAGACTGTGAGAAATGTCTAAGGCTTCTCCAGTTAACCCTCTCCAGAGGGGAGCTGGGTCTGTCTATCAGAAAAGCTTGCTAACCACTGAGGTTAATATATACAGAATTGCAAGTCCCCTTTCTCTATAAGAAGATGTCCATGTGTTAAAGAGCAGCAGACAAGAGCATCAGCAGGGGAGGAGATACACAGGCAAGAAAGTTTTATGTTTTCTTGCTGTTGAGTCATTTTTTAGTTATATCTGATTCACAGTGACCTTGTTTGGGGTTTTTGTTGTTTTTTGGGGGGGCAAAGATCCTAGAATGGTTTGCCATTTCTCCTCCAAATCAATTTACAGATGAGGAAACTGAGACAAACAGGGTTAAGTGACTTACCCAGGGTGACCCAGCTCAGAAGTAACCAAAGTCGATTTGAACTCAGGAAGATGAGTCTTCCTAACACCAGATGGACCACTCTATCCACTGCAGTATCACCTAGCTGCCCCATAAGAATTACATAGCAACAGAAAAGGAGATTCCCAGTATCACGAACTGGCAAGGCAAAGAGAACTGGACAACAGAAAATCTCAGTTCAACATGGAAGCAGCTGACTCCCTGACATGACCAGAGGACCCCAGGGACTCAGCAGCACGAGAGACTTGGGGTGTTCGTTCCAACTACCATCCACCCTGATTGTGAAGATTCTGGATAAAAGGGAAGGAGACAGGAGATTTCTTTTTAGTGAAATCACTTTGAATATATTTTGAATGCACTAATATGCATATCTGACCCTTCTTCCAAAGTGAATGTGAGAGCTTTAATAATTAAAATAGGAAGCAGTTATAATTATAAAATATTATTATATTTTATAATATATGATTATATTATTAGAATATATTATAGTAAATATGTATTATATTTACTAAATGACAAACATTGTCCCAAGCACTTTACAATTAATATCTCATTTTATCTTCACAACAAGCCTGGGAAGGAGGCCTTGTTATTATCTTCATTTTATATATGGGGAAACTGAGGCAAGTAGAAGTGAAGTGACTTGACCAGGGTCACACATCTAGAAAATGTATGAAGCTGGATTTTAACTCAGAAAGACGAGTCTTCCTAACTCCAAACTGAGCACTATCTTTATCTTGTTATGTTTGATTTTACAACAATAGGGTAGAAAACATGGCTCAACACTCACCTTCCATGTTCCATTGGAAGGAGCCTGGGATCATACTCTTTTATTTTCTACCATTCTCAGGACTTACCCAGTATTCAAATGGACCTTAACTAGATGACCCATAAGTTACCTCTAGCTAACACCATTCCATATTATTTCAGCCAACTTTTTTTTAATTTAAGGCAATGGGGTTAAATGAGTTGTCCAAGGTCACACAACTAGACACTGTGCTACCTAGCAACCCCATAGAATTTCAGAGTAGAAAATATTGTTCAATGTATGGAGGAGTCCTCCATAATTCCTTCTTTTGCCTACTACTAAGCCCATCCCCCTAGTGCACTGGCAATGCCACAAGCTCAAAGTCCAGTTGGTCAAAGCCTCAATACTTCCAGCGTATGTGGTTTTAAAAGGAAGACAGGGTGACATAATGGAAAGACTTCTGACTTCAAGGTCTAAGAACTTAGGTTCAAATCCCATCTCTGATACTTATGACTTACGCAGTATTAGGCTAGTCATTGATCTCCTTGATCTCAGTTTCTTTCTTTGTAACCCTGATCGGATTCTTTTATTTAGAGCTAGGTTACATTACAACTAACAGGCCATTATCAAGGGTTAGGTGCCATCCTGAAGAGAGTGATGGATCTAGAGTCAGGAGGTTCGGACTTCAAATCTCACCTTAGATACTCTGCATCATTTCATGAAGCAAATCATTCAGCCTCTGCCTCAGTTTTTTTCATCTGCAAAATGGAGATAATGACAGCAACTATCTCCAAGGGTTGTTTTGAGGGTAAGATGGGATAACATTTGATAATATGTGATACATACATCTATTATTATTGTGAAAAAGATCATATAGATCAAAAATGCATGAAGCAGCTAGGTGGCACAGTAGAAAGAATTCAGTACCTGGAGAAAGTCCTGAGTCTTCGTATGTTGCCTCAGGCATTCATTCGCTATCTTACCATGGCAAAGTTGCTTATTCTCTATCTCAGTTGTTTTTTTTTGGGGGGGGCGGTTTATAAAGCAATGGGGTTAAATGACTTGACCAGGACCACAAAACTAGGTAATTATTAAGTGTCTCTGGCTGGATTTGAACTCAGGTCCTTCTGACCCCAAGGCCGGTGCTCCACTGTGCCACCTAGCTGTCCCTACCTCAGTTTCTTCATCTATAAAATGAGCATAACAATAATAATAAAACCAACCTTTCTGGGATTATGTTATGGATAAAATGAATTAATATTTATAGAGTACTTTAAAAAACTTTAAAATACTACATAGATGTTCATTATTAATTACCATTGTTATTAGCCTTGTACCTAGTTCAGTGTTTTGAATACACTATATGTTTAATACATGGCATTTATGTAGAAAATATTTTTAATTCAATTCAATTGAATGATCACTGAGCTGGGATAATGAGATGACTGTCTAGTTTCATGTGGTAGTTTAAAAGTAAGAGAAGCAGGGGGCAGCTAGGTGGTGCAGTGGATAGAGCCCTGGCCCTGGAGTGAGGAGGACCTGATTTCAAATCCAGGCTCAGACACGTAATAATTACCTAGCTATGTGGCCTTGGGCAAGCCACTTAACCCCATTGCCTTGCAAAAACCTAAAAAGAAAAAAAGAAAAAAAGAGCGAAAAGTAAGAGTAGCAGAACTAGATTCTGAATACCTATACTCTCACTCAGTTTCCCTTCTAGAGGTCAAATAGGAAGAACAGAAAACTTACAGTCAGAAGACTCTGGGGTGAACCGCATGTCTGACATTAACTAGCCATGAAACATTGAGGGAGTCTCTTTAACACTCCAAGGTTTCATTTCCTCTTCTGTAAAATGAAGATGATGATATTTGTATTACCTGCTCTATAAGCTCATTCCCCCAAATACACGCTACACGGTGTTGCTTGACTTTCATTAGCAAGGAGGACCAAAGATGTGATGGGTGTTGCCTTGACTTGCTAAGAAATGGATTTACAGGACCTTGAAATACAAACACAACTAGTTAGCCTCTCATGTGATTTAGTGTTATGAGAAATTCCTCAGCTCTCTTAATGGAGAAATTCTTATTGTATCGTTCCCTTTTTATGCTTCCCATCACTAACTCTTCTGTGAATGAAAAAGAAAGATGTCACAGAATCAGAGCTTTGTAAGGTACCTTTAGGGTCATCTGATCTGATTCCTTCATTTGGCAGAAACAGAGGTCCAAAAGGTTCAAATGAATTATCCAAGGTAACCCAGGAAATAAATGAAAGGGAAGGAATTTGAAAACAAGTCCAATTCCACGGTCAATACTATCCCTAATGAGCCTCATAAAAACTTCATGGATTGTCCTCCTCTCCGCCACCTTTTAGAATGCCTCCCTTACTTCACGGTTCAGCTAACCACATGCCCACACAGCCCAACCTTTCCTACCAAGCCCCAATCTGCTATTTCATGAGGATTTTTTTTTTAACCTAAGACCAGGGAAGAACAAACACAAAAAGAGGCAGAAATAGCCTTGTGTTATAGAACACTTGGAGGCTGAATGGAAAACTGGGTAATCACATAGATAAATCATTCTTGCTTTGAAGGGAAAAAGAGAGAAAGGCATGATCTCCAGTAGCTTGCTGCATTGTCACCAGCTCTGCTACTCATTTAGGGTCAGTTCCTAATCTCAGAAACCAGAGGCGAAAGAAGGAGGCTGGGCCCCCACTGCAGAAGCTCCCTGAGGGCAAGGAACCTTTATTCTTTGACTTTGAATCCCTAGTGCTTAATATAATAAATAATCATCACTAAATAAATGTTTGGTGATGAACTAATTGAATGAATGAATTTCCTAAGGTTCCAAAATCCTTGCATTTGGCTATCAGAAGAAAAAATCTCTTAATGGTACCTGATAATAATGGCCTCCATGAAAGAGTGGTAGGCTAAACCCAATCAATGGTGGTAGAGACTGTAGGTCAAACCTCACCCACCCTCTTAGGAAATAGCCTCATCAGAAGCATCATTTTCTAATATGGAGGATAATGAGCAAAACATTTGATTTGATTTGCTCTGTCTCTTAGCAGAGAACTTGATGCGGGGGAGGTTCCCCCCTTCCTTCCTTCCTTCCTTCCTTTTTTCTGTTGTCAGCCCTGTAGATTTATTAATACTATAGTGACTTGGGAGCACACAGACATTGCCCTGGCTTTGGGGCTGGGCCTCAAAACAAATGTTGGAATTGTCCTATTTGATAAAAAAGAAAGAAAGGGAATGAAAAGAAAGAAAATACATTTGACAGTAAGCCTAGATTTTCTTTTGAAATTTAGAGGTAAAGGAGGGAAGGAGTGTGTGTCTTTCTCTTCCAGCTCCTCATTAATGATATAAAATAGTATTGCTGATAGTGAGAAAAATATATAACCCCAAAAGAGGAATTGCATACTTTTTTATTATTAGTAAGATAGTTTTGTTCTTCTCTCTCTCAATATATATATATATGCATTTATATATAGAAATACAGATTCACATTTCTCTCTATATATATATACCTATATATTTCTCTATATTTATATACATATATACCTCTCTCTATATATATATTCACATATATAATCTCTCTCTATATATTTTTCATCTCTCTTTCTCTTTCCATATTTATTTATGCATATATATGCATCTTTCTCTCTAAATATATATGCATTTCTATATCTATAGAAAAATATATATTTACATCTCTCTATATATACCTATATATCTTTCTCTATATATACATATATACTTCTTTCTCTTTCTCTCTCTCTCTCTAAACATATGCCCATCCCTTTGTCTCTCTCTCTCTCTCTCTCTCTCTCTCTCTCTATATATATATATATATATATATACACACATACACACATCTCTCTCTAGATAGACATCTCTTTTTCCCTACACATATATATCTGTCTCTCTATATCCATATAATTCTCTCTATATATATCTACACACATACATCACCATATTTCTCTATGGACACATCTATACATCTCTCTTTTTCTTTATATACACACATATATTTATATATAAATATCCTCTCATATATGTGTGCATATATCTTTCCATATATATATTTATATACACCTCTATATTAATATATACATACATACATATATCTATACATCTCTCTTTCTCTGTATATCTCTATATACATATAATTCTTTCTTTCTATATATATGTATATCCATACGTCTCTATCTCTATATAGTCATATAGATATATAATCTCTCTATATACATCTTTCCATCTCTCCATCTCTCTAAATAATCTTCATCTCTTTATAGATAATCACATATACACATCTCTCTCTTTCTCTCTAAAAATATATTTGATAGACCTCATATATTTATACGCATCTCTGTCTCTGTCTCTGTCTCTGTCTCTGTCTCTGATTCTGTCTCTCTCTCTCTCTCTCTCTCTCTCCCCCATGCATCTGGCATTGGAATGCAGGCTAATACCTGGAGAACAAGGTATTGATGATAGGATAATGTATCTCCCCCTCACCCAGCACCCCCCTCTCCCCAGCTCATGAAGCATGGGAACAGGCCAGATCGGCCCCCATTACTGAACACACCTAATGTTGTTTTCTAAATTTCCAGCCACTATTCAAATGGAAGCTGGGAAAGAAAAATTGCCTCTGGCTCCAAAGCCTTAAAGCACACCAAACAGGCACCATCTTGCCACTTTGGGGACCCATTTGTTCCCTGCTGTTGCTATTTTCTATGTCATTTCAGTCTTGCAGTTAGCTATAAACCAAATCTTTTCTTTTTCCGGAGAGAGAATAAGAGATGCCTGAAGGGAAACAAGAATGGAAAGCATCCTTAAAATGATTGATTTACAATTGGCAAGGAGCGCCAACAGGAAAATGCCGGCATTCTCGTTGTTAGCGTCAGAATCCCAATTCCTTCTGGGCCAGGCTATTAAAAGCACCCCGAGGAACCGGCCTAGCAGGTTCCAGACTGTTGGAGGAAGTTTTAGGGTGTCGTATGGGGAGAAACCAAAGATGATGAAAGGGATGATTAAGAGGAAATGGCAAGGAGGTAGGACATACAGACTGTAGCCAAAAAGAGACTCGTCTACATCTATTCCTGGAATCCATATGCTTTGAGTTCCAATCCTTCTACACAATGAAGCCCAGGGCAATTCTTCTATTTTTTCATCCAAATTGTTCATCTCTTAAATAAAAATTAAATTAAATTAAAAAGGGGCAGCTAGGTGGTGTAGTAAATAGAGCACTGTCATTGGAGTCAGGAGTACCTGGGTTCAAATCTGACCTCAGACACTTAATAATTACCTAGCCGTGTGGCCTTGGGCAAGCCACTTAACCCCATTGCCTTGAAAAATCTAAATAAAAATAAAAACAAATTGTTCATCTCTAATGAGAAAAATAATACCTACTCTGTAGGGATGAAATGGGAATCTATTTATTCTGTGAAAAGGCTTTAGGGACCAGAGGTGGAAGGTTCAACATAATATTTTATGCCAATGAAATATAGCATCCTGGTTATTACTATCATGTGTTATCACATGTGTAACAGTCCATTTTAATTTGGGTTTTCAGTTTGCTCCTGAGTGTGTCTGGGTGGTTTGTTGCCTCACCCTGGGCATAGTTTATAGGTATAAATCCTATCTCATTGAGGAGGGAGGGAAGATCCACATGGGCTGAAGGGTACTGGACCTAAGATAATCCTGATTCCTTCCATTTTTGCAATCTACTTATAAACTGATATAGTTTGTTCAAAGAGCTGGAGGTCTGAGAAATGGTTAAAAGAGGCCAATAATTCTGTTTGGCAACTTAAAGATCTATTTCAAAATAAAAATTCAAATATTAAAAAAATTAATCATTTAGTGTGTTTGCTATCCACTCCATGAAACTTAGTTGGATGGGCTTCCCATAGAGCCTATTGATAAATATATCTTGAATAGACATTAGAAGGGGATGATAATCTGGGTTGAGAATCAATAGAAGGAAGAGAGATGACTGAAATGTTTAGGAGGAAACTGCAATGTTTGAGGCCAGGCATCTCTGTAACAAAGGACCTCATCATCTTAATATCTATTTTATTGATCATTTTAATATCAGTATTGTCCCAGTGATACTTTGTGTCTATATCATACTTGATCTCCCAAGAATCAAATTTGAGGATGACTCCAAAGACAATGCTGATGATGATATTTGTTCTTTGTTCTTAAAGAAGACCATGATGTCAAGGAGGTGTTGCCATGACAAGCACATGAATTGCCTTTGAGCAAGGGGGTATCATGCTACACCTCATTTTTTCCTCCAGAATCATCTGGGTCCAGTGACCAGATAGGAATCAGGACAACTGGAGATGACCCTGGATTCAAAGCAATCAGGTTTAAGTGACTCACACAGCTGATAAGTGACAAATTTCTGAGGCAGAATTCAAACTCCCATCCTTCTGATTATAAGATCAGTGCTCTATCCACTATGCCAGCAATAGATAGGCACATTGTGAATATAAATAAGCTGAGACATCACCAACAAATAATCAGGCACGAAATGTTGGACCACCAAAAAGTGGGCCATTTGAGTATCAAGAGATGGGTCTAGCTAATGGAAAGATTTAGCTCTATTGCTATCTATACATTATAGAGAGGATTAAAGGAAACTACTTTCTGAGTAGTATGGATTCAATGTGTAAGACATATGAGACAACATATAGCAAGAGTCACATAAGATGAGAAGGCATGGATGGACTTTGACCTTCACCTTTGGAGGGAGCACCGACACTGATGATATCATAGATCCAGCAAAGTAATGCCAAAATATTTGAATCTATGAGCAATCACAAGAAAAGAAAAATTAAATCAGTATATAAAGTCAGACATTGATGAAGTAGAGCATGGGACAAAATTAACCAAAAAAAAAAAAATAGAAACAAGGAAAAAGGCAAGAAGAAGTTAATGTTTTTGGAGTCTTGGAGTCTTATCTTCACTTTTAACAGATTTACCAGATGCAAAGCAGTTACCGCAATGAGGAGGTCAACAGAGTTGACCAAAGTTGCCTCAGGAAACAAATAATCCCCTCCCAGAAACACATGGCAGCCAACAGTGACACTGTGCTAGAATACAACAAGCAGGGAAAAACAAGAAAACTTGGCATTATAACAAACTAAGCCAGGTAATCCCCAGACACTTGTGAGTGAAACCCAAGGGAGACAATAAATAGATAGAAAATGCAAAAAGATTGACGAATGTTTCTGCAATGTTCTTGTCCTTGATGACAGTGATACATCACTTCAGTGCCTAATGCGCTATATGAAGAGCTCGAAATGACTCTTAAGAGCTGAAGATGGTTACGGCAACTGGACCAAACCAAACACACACACACACACACACACACACACACACACACACACATACACACACACACACACACACACACACACACACACACACACGTAGAAGTATGTTCTGAAATTGAAACAATTTTGTAAGGCCATTGTTTTCTTAGACATTCCGAAGAGAAGAAAATGTCAAATGAATTGGAGAGAGAAAAACCATAGATGGTCTTATTACTTTAAAATAAAAGGGACATCAATAACTACTGAACAATGTGCCAGAATTCTCAATTCTATGGAACCTTTGGAGAAAGGTTAAACTTATTCTGAGGACATCCTTGATGGAAATAGGTAGAGAATAGGCAGGCTTTCACAGACAATTTTCTACAACGGATCACATCTTGATAGTCACATGATAAAGCGAGGGGTATAGAGGATAAAAAATCCTACGTTTTATTGTTTATTGATTGGGAAAAAAATTGACTTCAAAGGACAAATACAATGTTAAAGACTTTTCTTCTGCTTTCTGACATCTAGTTCTCTTCTCTGGAGCTAAGCACACGTTGAATCCCTCCTCCCCATGTTTGTCTTTGAAATATTTGCCTTTGAAATATTTGCAGATATGAAAGTCATCCTCCACTATCAGCATCCTATATTCTGCCACTGCTTGTCTTCCTTCCTCCAGGCTAACCAACCACAGTTCTTTAAAATGAGCCTCATACAAAATAGTGTCATTTCCTCACCTGTTAGCATAGCAAAAGAAGCAGGACTATTGAAGCATGGGAGCAGCTGCCATAATCGGTAACCTTGAGGGATAAACCTCCCACTCTTCTTCCTTTTCACTCTCCCTCCATTCCTTCTTTGAAACTGTCTGTTTCCCTCTTCCTTTCTCTCCCCTTTCTTTTCCCTCTCCCTCCCTCTCCCTCTTTTTCCTTTCCCTCTCCATTTATATCTCTCCTTTAGATTCTCTATTCTTTCTCTCCTCCTTTTCCTTCTCTCCCCCTCCCCCTCCATTTTCTTCCCCCTCCATGTCCCCTCCTTTGAGGCTATTTCTTCTTCTCCCCTTTCCATTTCCCCCCCTTTCTATTTCCTCTCTCTTGAGGTTGCCTGTCCTCTTCTTTACCTCCTCCCCTTCTCTACTGTCCTACCCCTCTCCCCTGAGATCTCCTGCAACCAGCATACACATAAAGTGAAGGACACTCACTACTGACTTTTGAGATTAACCTTACGGTATTGTCAGCCCAGAACTTTCTGCTGTAGTAGAGAAGGGAATGCCAGGTAGGACTTTATCAAAGCCACACAACGTAGCTTCTTAATCTTTGGGGGGAGTGCCTCTCATTGTGTTGGGACGTTTGCTGTATGATCTCTGAAGGTCTTATGTGCTGGGTTAGACAGTGGAAACCTCTAGAGGCTTGGGCAACAAAAGCAGCAAAGTGGGGAGGAATTCAGCTCTTCCCATGGGTGAGAGCTGTAGCCTTCACATCTGAGCCCTTTTCTCTTCCCGGATACATACCAGCATCAGGGAAAAGCCAACAGTCCATCCCAGTGTCCTCTTCCTGAATGTTAATAATATGTTGACACACTGCACATAGAATAGAAAACTCACTGTTCAGTTTTTAGACTCTCCCTAACTAGTCTTCTTATTCTTCATTTTCTCCATACTCATGGATTAAGCTATACTGACCTTCATGCTGCTCCTTACAGGTATCAAACCATCTCACAGTCTTTTCCTTACCTTTTCTCCAAATCTGAAATACTTTCTCCTCCTCCTCTCCATCTCCTGGCTTCCCCAGCCTCCTTCAAGATTCAGGTCAATTCCTGTTTTTTGAAGTCAGATAATCCTGGTTTTTCCCTCTCCACCTAGTTCCTTCCATCTGAGATAACCTATTTATAATGAATATAGACTGAGTGCTCTTTGAGGACAAGGACTCTTTTTTGCCTTTCTTTATAATCCTAGCACTCAGAACAGTGCCTAACACACAGTGAACACTTAATAAATATGTGTTATGAGATTTGAACGGTACCTAATGTATCCCAAACTGACCATGTTCTTTGGCAGATTAAAAGATAATGAGGGTCACTTCCGGCCAAGATGGCAGAGAGAAGACAGGCACAGTTCTAAAATCTCCTGATCTTCCCCCATATATGATATGACACCAACCTCTTAACAGAAATCAAATCAACAAAACCCAGAAAGAAAAGCAAGGAGAGAGAGATAATGAGGGTCACATTCAACTTAGATCAATGTATACCATGGAAATAATGTAAAGACTAACAGACTGCCTTCTGTGGGTAGGGGTGAGGGGAGGAAGAGAGATTAGGGGGGGGAAATTGTAAAATTCAAAATAAATTAATATTTTAAAAAAGATATAATGAAGGGAGGGAGGGAGAGAATTTGGAACTCAAAACTTTTTTTTACAAAAGGTTAAAAATTATTTTAAAAGGTAATTGAGGGGAAATAAAATATTATTTTTAAAAAAGAGATTCTGAATTGAGTGAGGGAATGGGAAGAATCAGAGCCTTCAAAGCAGGGTCAGGATGACATCCTACATCTAGGTGAGTGATTAGAGCTGAGTGGAGATCAAAGAGGAGAGAGAGTCAAGGAAAATGAGTAACTGAGAGGCTATGGAATATCCTATAAGGAGAAAGCCTTGAGGATGAGGCTGAAATTGAGGTGCTGAAGCCACAAGGAAGATGGAAATGGGTCAGAGGGGAAAAAAATGAAATGGTAGAAAACAACAGCAATCATTTAGTTATTTATGATTGACACCTACTGTGGACTTTAAATGATAGTGGTAGAAAGGGATCCAGATGTGTTCTTCATAACGTCGTTCTCCTAAGATAACTCATTTTCTCAGGGCAGACACTTGAATATGAAAGAATTAACTCAAAATTGTATCATTGACTATAATTATGGTTCATGTTTTAAATAAGATTTAAAATTTATTTTACCTGCCTTTGAGATTGACTCAATGCTCAACTCAATAGATGGGTCTGGTGTCAGTAGGGTCGCCAAGCAAAATGTCATATTGATCTGAATGTCACATTAATCCCCCATATGTGTGACCCAAACTCAATGTTATTTTTTAGTTTATATTTTTATATTTAGTTTCTATTTTTATATTTAGTTTATATTTTTAAACCTATAAATATGATTCTTTAAAAAATACTTGATGTTAGGGTTGTAGCCTATGTTCTGAACAATATTATATCAAGTTAGATTTATTTAGAGCTTTTTAATGACAAGGTGATGTAGTATTATAAGCTAGACAGGTCACTGGAATTAGGGTTAGTCAATTTGGTTGGACATTTGACAGTCTTGGAAAGGGTCAATCAAGTTCTCTAGGTCTGCTTCCTTCTGTGTAGAAGAAGGGAATTGAAAAGATCTGCTTTAGTCCTAGAATCTCTACCCCTAGGTAACCAAAAGTGGTGGAGATTTTTGATAGCTCCCAGAACAAAGTAACTGTGCTCTGAGGGAAAACACAAGTCATCTACTTCATGGCACAGAAATGAAACAATATGTTTTCTGGTCTGGGATCAAAATATATCCTAGATGCCAACATCCTCATTTGAGTTTTCAAAACTATTTTCTATTAAAATTATTCTAGATGCCAATTTCCTGAATATCCTCATTTGAGTTTTCTAAACTATTTTCTATAAAAATTATTCTAGATGCCAACATCCTGAGTATTCTTAATTGATTTTACTAAACTGGTTTCTATTGAAATTATGCTATACTTACCAATCTTTCAAAGACTATCAAAGAGATTTCTGGTTATGCAAAAAGTGACATCTGTTGGCATGGAGAGTAAAGTGGGAAAAATTATCCCGGTCAATGAAGATGTCATTTTATTTTACATAATCAATTAGCCCCATGAGCATCCAGATGGCCACAGTGAGCTAGGAAAGATGTGAGAGACCCCTCCCCCTCCCCTCAGTACACTTGGGTCTTTGCAAACTGCTTCATAGCTCTATGTGTAACACCCATAATGTCTTTGACATCCATCTAAAGCTATTAGCCACGAGGGATTTTCCTGTGCCAGTAAGGGTGCAGGGAGCGGGGCAGCCTCAGTCTGGAAGAAGGAATGTGTTTGTTTATGACTAGCAGCAAAAGCCAGTTTCCACAGGGAGTTAGCTAATCAAGTATGCTCCTCTGCCCTTCCAGATTGGCAGGTGGAGGTGAGGAAGCAAAAGCACATTCATTTCTGAGACTTCTGAGAGTACAAGGCCAGAGTTTATTTGGCAGCAAGGCCTGGGGAGACAGAGGGCCAGGGAAAGAGGAGGTGAAGTCTTGGACATCTGCCTCTGGCCACCCTGTTGTGCCAGAACTGACAATTTGCAAAAAAAAAAAAAGGAGAGAATGGCAGGAAGAGTAAAGCTACAGCCTTGATAAAAAGCAAACCAAGCTTTTTGGCCTTCAGGGAAATATCTTGGGTCAGTGTGAAGTTGACCCAATGAGCACAGCAGGTAGACAAGAGAGGCGATGCCCTGGCCTGGGAGGTGAGTATCCATGGAAACATGTGAGATTGGTTTGGACCAAAGCAGCAACTTATAGATGCCAAAGGGTGATACAGGCACTGGGACTTGTAGGAAAGCAAGGTTCAGGGAGGAAACCTGCTGCAAAGTTATTTGCTTATTCTTGCAGCAGCTAAATATTTCAATAACTCGGCCTTCATATTTGACAACTTTATTTCTTTTTTAGAAAAGCAATTGTTTAGAAATCCTTTTGATTCTTTGAAAGAATTATATATACACACACATCTACATAATATACATATAGGACTCAAAGGTTAGTGCTTGAGTCTGTGGTTCTGTTTATATAGGATTAGGAATAAGAAAATTTCCTCTGCTAAAGCAACCCATCATCTTCTTGGTGACAAATGAGTCAAAGCAACCTTTTTTTGTGTATCCCGTAGTCTGTTTTTTTGTGTAGTCTGTTGAGAGTGCTTTTCAGAATAATATTTTTAAATGCATAAAACAAAATACTAGTATTGCAAAGGAAGCCATTTCTATTGAACTATAGCAATTTAACAAAATGAAAAACATATTGACAGATCCCAGCTTAATTACCTTTACCTTAGAGAGCAGACTAGAGCTTGTATGTGATAGATAGAGGAGGTGACCTCAGAGATTCCTGGCTCTGTGGAACCATCTGTTCCACTGCCCATGCAAGTCCTTATTCAAGCGATTTTATTGGGTTACTAGTAAATAATAGACTATTAGATCATTTTATTCTAGCCCCTGATGGATGTTTGTTATGTTTCTTGGAGGTTACTGATGGAAGGCAATCCTTGATGCTCTTTTTTAAATGAGCTATTTCAGGGACATTGTGTTAGACTTCTACAGAAGAGACTTGGAATTTGAGTTAGACTCACCTGGATTTGACTCTTGCTACTGTCACTAGCTGTGTAATGCTCATCATGTGATTTAACTAGTCAAAGTCTCAGTTTTATTATTTCTAAAATGAGCAGTTTGAAGGCAAGTCTGTTAGGTTCCTTCCCCAAATCTGTGATCCAATAACATGTATAAACTGGAAAGAAATTGAACAGAAAAAAAGAAAAGAATGTTGATGCACATTTAACACTTTTTTTATTTGTTCATTCATAGTTACCTTCAGAATATATAGTAACATATTATAAATTATTTCTGAAACTCTGGAAATCCATAACAATGGCCACAAAATAATAAAATCACACTGGGAAGATTCAGTTGGAGAATAACTGAAAAGACTCCAGATATTTCTGAATCCACTGACAATATCCTATTTCTTACTCCTAAATTATTTTTATTCATTTTTATCTTCACTAATGAGAGAATTAAGAGTATTGCTTTAAAACATCCTTCCTGCCAGACTTCACATTGGAATAGACAAGAAGAGACATCACCAGAGCATTTATATAGATAGGTCAGAGGATAATATCTATAAGAACTGAAGTGCACCCTTGGGTATTAAAGGAATTGGCAGATGTAATTGCTGAGCCACTGTCTCTAATTTTCAAGACTGTGGAGAACAGGAGAGGTATTAGGAGGTTTGCAAAGCAGTAGATATTGCCCATTTTTATAAAAATAGGGAAGCTGTTGGAACTTGAAAGTCATGACCAATGTGCTTGACTTAAGTCTCTGGTATTTTCTAGAGATCATTAAAACCTAGTGAGTTAACAAAAAGAAAAAAGAAGTGGCTTTGAGAAAGTGCCATTGGCTTTTTGAGAATGGGTCATCTCAAACTAAGTCCATTTCTTTTCTGATACTGTTATTTAAATGGTAGAACAGAGAAGTAGCTCTGTTATCATTTACTTAGATTTTTAGGCTAGTAATTGGAAGAATCTGTGATGAAATTCTTTTGGAAAATTTTGAGGCATATAGGCTGGGTAGTAATATAGTTAGGTGGATTCAGAAGTGATTGAAGGGCCAGCCTAATGAGTCGGTATTTTTTTATGTTAGAGTGGAAAGTCTCCAGTAGAGCACCCCAGGGATCTATGCTTGCTTCTGTGCTATTTATCCTTATTCTATCTGCCTAGCAAATATTCAACTGCTAGATAAACCTGGAAGGATTTGCATGAACTGATGTCAAGTGAGATGAGTAGAACACTGTGCACCCTAACAGCAATGTGGGGGTGACCATCAACCTTGATGGACTTGCTCATTCCACCAGTGCAACAATCAGGGACAATTTTGGGGTATCTGTGATGGAGAATACTATCTGTATCCAGAGAAAGAATTGTGGTGTTTGAAGACCAAAGACTATTACCTTTAATTTTTAAAAAAGTTATCTTATTATGTAATTTTGCTCTTATATTTTATTTTTTCTGAAGGATATGATTTATCTCTCAACACATTCAATTTTTTTAGGTTTTTGCAAGGCAATGGGGTTAAGTGGCTTGCCCAAGGCCACACAGCTAGGTAATTATTAAGTGTCTGAGGCCGGATTTGAACTCAGGAACTCCTGACTCCAGGGCCGGTGCTATATCCCCTGTACCACCTCAACACATTCAATTTAGATCAGTGTATAGCATGGAAGCAATGTAAAAACTATCAGACTGGCTTCTGTGGGGGTGGGGGGGGAAGCAAGATTAGGGGAGAAATTCAAAATTCAAAAATAAAGAAAAAAAAAGAAAATGCTATATAAATGCCAGCTTTCATCATCATTGTTTAAGCCATTGATTGAAATTTAAGAGGTAGAGATAGCATACATCCCTGTTAAATTGAAAGGTAATCCAAAGCACAATGGAATTTCAATGGAAAGTCAGAATTTTAAAAGACCTTGACATTTAAAAAAATATTGGACCAAGATAAAGAAAGTGAAATAGTACTATGGATAGGAATCAACATCAAGTCTTATACTGAAATTTTTAAACAATTTCACTTTACAAGTTCCAAGTGGAAGAATCATGACTAAACAGCAGGTTATTTAAAAAAGAGAGATCAGAGTGAGTCTATGGACGGCGAGCTCATTGGGAGACAACAATGACAGCCAAGAAAGTGGAAATCTTGGGCTACATTAAGTCGGGCAAACTATTCCCATGATAGTTCAACCCTGCTCTGTCTTAGTCACTTAGTCGTGTCTAGGTGACAAATTTGCAGATAGATATTGTTGAACTAGAGAGTGCCCAAAGGAAGGCATCTAAGATGGTGACAGATGCCATGGTCATGTCACATGAAAATCAGTCAACATAGAAAAGGAGAGGTAGAGGACTCTAAAACCTCTTTTTCTGGGAATTGAAGGGCAATCACCTTGAAGAAAAATTAGATAGGTTCTGCTTGAGCCCAGAAGGCAGGACTAGAAGCAAAGAATGGAAATTGTGAAAAAGGCAAATTTAAGCTTGGTCCTAAGGAATGACTTCTTATCCACGAACTGGAACTGTTCGGCTCTGAAGGTGCTGGAATTTGCTTTATTGGTAGGCCACTTGTTGTATTAGGAATTTTTTCCCCCAGATGTCGATTAAGTTGCATGGTTTCTAAGGTCCTTTCCCAATCCTAGAATCCCCAGATTCTCAAGCTAGTGAAAGCAAATAAATGCCCAGGTTAATCCCATATTGACTAATACCCATTTATCACATATGTACTATGTACCAAGCATTAGAGACAGGTATAACAGTCTTTGTCCTCAAGAGGCTTATATTCTAGGGATATATTTATAGAGATATATTTATGTGAATATACTTATATTTTTTATATTCACATAATTAGTTTATAGTCTTTTATGGAATTATTAGATAAATGTATTTATATAAATATATTTACATAAAACAAGTTAAGCATATTTATAAGATATTTATATAAAATATTATGTAGAATGTCTATTATATCATATTATATATCATATATACACAAAGTGATAGAAACTTGTTAGATTATCTAATTATTGCCAGACTAGGCCACTAAAATGTCCCCTTTTGCCATTTATTCCTCACTTTTTTGGACAAAAAGTAAACTCTGACAAAGTGGGCACTCTTCATTTCAGCCTAACACAAAAATGATAAAAATAGAGACTTCCCATTAGATGCTTTTAGGCTGCCCCATTTTGGTTGAGTGGTGTCTGTTCCATTTGTGATACCAGATATATTTTGATTTGCACAAGTCAGTGTTTACTTTGACTTCTGGCAGAGAGTTTGTCCTGTAATGTGGGGATCCAGAACCTTTTAATCCAATGGTCTTTTAACAAAGCATTGAAATTTAAAAAGAAAAACAGGGAAGCAGACATTTGGCCATTCCTGCTTCAGTGAGTCTGAAACGGAACTGAAAGCAGGGAGAACAGCTCAGAGGTTATCATAGTGGTAATAAATCCCATAATTCATATTAAGGAGAAACTGACTCCTGCGTTCTTAAGTCTCAGCTGTCAAGACACTGGAATGCTGCTCTTAAATGTCCAGACGACAATTAAGGTCAGGGCAAAATAACTTGATGATGAATAAGTTCTTAGGGCGAGGAGCCTCAGAAAACACATTTCCTCACCTAAGGAAGCCCGAAGTCCTCGGAAATAATCCTCAGTTCTGTTTTTCCTCCCTGAGGCACCCATAGGCATAGAATGAAAATTACATCGTACTAATAGGGTTCCTTAGTTCTGATTGGAGTCTTTAAATGCAAATGGACAGTGTTACTGAGAATTAAGCTTCAGAATTAACACCCCATTAATATAAATGAAGAAATGAAGAAAGTTCATAACTCCAAGGGCTTTTTTTTTTTTTGGTTTAGCAATAGATTTAGCAAAATTAGAATAGTTCATATACTTAAGAAAGGAGAGGAGCTAGAAATAATGCTTGTCCTTCATTTTCAGGGAGGTGATGTCATGACAAGCAAGTGAATTGGATTTGAGTGAGGGGTTTCTGTACTAAGTCACCAGCCTCACTTTGTCCTCCCCAGTCATCTGGATCCAGTGACCAGATATGAATCAGGATCACTGGAGATGGCCCTAGAGAGGAGAGGCAATCAGGATTAAGTGACTTGCCCAAAGTCACACTACTAGTAAGAGTCAAGTGTCTGAGGCTGGATTCTAACCCCTATCCTCCTGAAGCCAAGGCCAGTGCTCTGTCTCTTGTGCCATCTAGATAACCTCAGGCAGCTACCCCCTTAAAGAAAGGCAGATTTTTATCCTCTACCAAATTAATGAAAATAACATTTATATATCTTTCAACTGTCTCAGTACCCAGTAACTGAACACATGATTGCCTTCCAGTTTAGTCCATTTGGGGACAAGTAGGTAATTCAGTGGATACTGTGCTGGATCTGAATTCAGGAAGACTCATCTTCCTGAGTTCGAATCTGGTCTCAGATACTGTGTGACCCTGGGAAAATTATGTAATCCTTTTTGCCTCCATTTCCTCATCTATAAAATGAGCTAGAGAAGGAAGGCAAATCACTCAAGTAAGGTCTCAAAGAGCCAGACATGAGTAAACATGTCTAAATAACAACACAGTCCATTTTATTGGGCCCACATTATATAAAGGAACATTTGATTATGGTTAGATTTTGGTTCCATTGCTCTCATTAATTGTGTAATCTTGGGCGGGTCAATTAACCTTTCTCAGATTCCATTTCCCCATCTTCAAGTAAAACTTGCCCTAGCCACTTTGTTAATGAATCAATAAAATCATGTAGACAAAACATCTTGAAAATGGATTCTTAATATTGATGTAAAAAAAAAAGTATATTCATGTATATAATCAAAGCTTAGTTCAAATTGGGGCTCTGAAAAACAGCACCTAGTCTAAAGGCACATTTAAGATCATCAGCTATTCAGAATCATTGCTCATAAGCCCCCATCAGTGAAATAGCTTTCTTCTTCAATAACTAAATTAAAAAACACTCTTGTAAATCAAAGGTATTAGTTAAACATATGAGATAGGTTAATAAAAAAAAGCAAAATTTCCCCCCCATGTACATATGTGGGTACAGTGGACAAAGTGGGGGGAGGAGTCTGAACTTTCTTACAAATTTTATCATCACACCATGAGGGAGAAGAAAAAAGTCTAGCCTGGCCAATTTACATGTTTGAGGTGCCCCCCAGTTGGCATACCCTCCTCCCTGTGAAGCCACTAAGCTACTGCTTCTAACTTGCCCACACAATGATTGATGTCATTGGATGTATTGCTTTCTCTGACGGACAGCTCCCTAAAGAACTGGCTCTTCTTCCCAGGGAGTGAGAGCTAGCTAAGGCCTCTTCCCACAGGGAAGTGGCTCCAGTTCTCTTGTGGGTTCACTAAGTGGCTCTTTGTTAAATCCCCAGTTATGCCCAAAATCTGCAGAGCAAAAATCCACAATCAAGACTGTCTTCTTAACTGTCTTTGCTTCTTAGGTAGCTTTTCCCTCAGGCTAACCTGATTTGGGGGTTGGGATGAGTAAATCCCTTTCAGTTTCTGTCATAGTTCTGTCTGCTAGTACCAGGTCTGTGCAATTACCCTGAAGCTTCACTTAATAAGAATGGAGGGAATGGATAGAACAGGTGACATTTGTTCTATATCTGTAGCATAACCAAATCCTTTCTCTCTTACAATAAGAGTTCTTAGCCTGGAATGCATTATTTAAGAAACTTTTTTTTGATAATTGCATTTCAAATAATTGTTTTCCTTTATAATCCTATGTTGTCCCACCAAATCTTAATGTAGTTGTACGTTATTATCTATCACAATTGCATCAAGACTTGCATTTAATTTTTAATGCATTTTAATGAAACATTCTCCTGAGAATGAGGCCATAGGATTCACCAGACACCAAAGAAGTTCACAACACCAAAAAGATTAGGATCTCCTGTGTTACAGTGAGGAAGGAATAATGACAGATTATAAATAGAATGCAGGACTCAGAGTCAGAAGACATCTTCCTGAGTTCAAATCCACCTCAGACACTTATTCGCTGTGTGCCTTTGGGCAAGTCAATTAACCCCATTGGCCTCAGTTTCCTCATCTGTAAAATGAGCTGTGAAGGAAGTGGCAAATCACTCTACTCTTTCTGCCAAGAAAACTCTAAATGGGGTCATGAAGAGTTAGACACAACTAAACAATAGAAATATTATGTTAGAGTCAAAACTGGATATTTTAAAAATCGAATTCTAGCCTATCCCTGTGATGGTTGTACTTCATTGATTGGCATAGCTTTGAATTTGTTAATGTTGGTCTTCCCATCACTGATGCAGATTCAGCATTTCTAGGGTCTTCAAGAGTCCCCATGGGTAAAACACTCATCATCCTGTAACCAATTCCATGATGAATATCGCTGTACCTAGTTAGGGTGCTTCTCATATCATAAATATGACATCCTTTGCCATCTAAAGATGACTTAGACAGACCTGTCAGTCTTTCTGTGGAAACTCAGTCTCATTCTGAATCCCAACAGAGTATCTTATTGGTTAGCAATATTTCTATTCATATTTCTAGCATTCCATCTACAAAATTCTTTCCTGACCACAGCCCTGAGAAGTGAGCTAGATTTCCATGGTGTAGATCAGAAAGTTGAAAAAATCAGGAAGTGTTACATAGCTAAAAGGATTCAGACCCAGGACTGGAGATCAGGTCTCTGGTATCAGGAGCTAATGGTTTTTCATATTGTCTAGAACATATCTAAAAACGGGCATCATGAGGTAGGCACTGGTAATCAAGGTTCTCAAACTAGACCCTTCCTGCTTCTTTGAAGCAGATCATCTAACTTCTGAATTCTAAGAAGACCTGGATTCAAATTCCAGTTTTCCCATTTGTTAGTTTACGCCCTTAGGAAAAAAAGTACCTTAATGTCCCCAACTATGTAATCATGCTGATGTTTGTAATGCCCTTCACACACTTTAAAGACCTCTGTGTTTTTTATTTTAAAATGTTTGAATTGAATTGGATTATCACAATTCCCCAAAGAAGCATAAATAACTAACTAAAATGTAGCCAGGTTAAAAAGCCCAAAGAGCCGTGTAAAACCCTTTGCGAAAAACATTCAGTCCAGTGGGCAAGAGCTGCGTGAAGACATCCACCAAGAAACATCAAGGAAATCCAGGTTCTCCATCAGCCAGCACCATATCACCCATATGTGGAGCATTCAAAGACACCGAATGGAGTAGTTTTGAGTATTGTGGACAAGTTCACTGACCTTGGCAGTGTCCTTTCCAAGGAGGTATACATTGACAGTGAGGTTGACAAACACGTTGCCAGGGCTAACTCAATATTTGAAAGGTTCCAAAAGAAAGTGTGGGAGAGAAGAGGTATTAGATTGACCACCAAACTGAAGGTCTACAGAGTCATTGTGCTGACCTCATTGCTAGATGCCTGTGAAACCTGGACAGTCCACCAGTGCCATGTCAGGAAACTGAATTGCTTCCATTTAAATTGTCTTAGGAAGATTCTGAAGATCACCTGGCAGAAGATCCCACACACTCAGGTCCTTTCTTAAGCTAGATTGCCTAGCATTCCAACATAACTATAGAAAACACGACTATGATGGGCTGCTCGTGTTTTTAGAATGCTGTAAGTACGTTTGCTAAAAAGACTAGTTTATGGAAAACTCACACAGGGAAGCCTTCACAAGGGGAATCAGAAGAAGTGATTCTGGAACATCCTGAAGGTCTCTCTAAAGAACTTTAGAATTGGGGCAGCTAGGTGGCATAGTGGATAAAGCACTGGCCTTGGAGTCAGGAGTATCTGGGTTCAAATCCGGCCTCAGACACTTAATAATTACCTAGCTGTGTGGCCTTGGGCAAGCCACTTAACCCCATTTGCCTTGCAAAAATCTAAAAAAAAAGAACTTTAGAATTGATTGTGCAGCATGGGTGACACTGGGACTGGGCATGACCTCATCAGTGAGGGAGCTGCACTCTATGAGAAGGGAAAATTGAAGCAGTTCATAGGAAATGTGACATATGTAAGTTTGGAGAATCTCTCCAGATGTTGACATGGACTATTTGTGCCCAACCTGTGGTAGAGCATTCCAAGCCCATATTGGTCTGATTGGCCACAGTCAAACACACTGCAATTTGTCTTAATCATAGTAATGTCATTTTGGTCTTCTTCGACAATGAAGAGGAAACTTCTAAGAAAAATTCACCTACATAATATCTAGTATGATGGCACACTATTAAAAGAAATATCACTTTAAAAAACAGTTAAAATGAATGAAAGGGAAAACTAAAAGTCTACTGCACATTTTGCTTGAGCTCCAACTTACTCAGAACATCCCAGAACATTTATAGATAAATATGAAAGGAGGGTCACAAACAGGTAGAAAATGAAATTGATTTCCCAATGGAACCTCTGTATTGTTACCATCATTGAGTATGGAACCACCATTTTTAACTCTTGTTTCAATATATAATGTGCTAAGGAAGTAGAGAGAGAGAGAGAGAGAGAGAGAGAGAGAGAGAGTATCTCCAACACAAGTCTTTAGTGAATGGAATGAGAGAGTTGGCATGGATAATTTATAGTGCTGTATCCTTGGAAGCTTCCCATTCAGACTAATGATTCTTAGGAGCTAGGTGCTATGCTCATCAACAGGGACATTCAAGAAACCTAATGACTAGAGTCTGAGATGGCAATCCTTATAAGTAGCAATGTATAAATGCTTTATGAGAGGAAATTGGAAAAGGACTGAAGCTAACATTTCCCCTAATCCTAAATGTCATATTAGAGATGGAAGGAACTAGAGGGATGATTTAGTTTCAATTCTTGATTTTACAGAGGGACAAATTAAAGCACCAGAGAAAAGAAATCAAAATCACAGAAGAATGATTCAGCCATTACTGAAATTGATGTTGACCTGAAACGGAGTCCAATTGAACCCAATTCCTTATCCCTAATTTCATAAGTGCATGCATTTAGAGTTGCAAGGGTCCTTTAAGTTGGGCCCAATCTCTTCACTTTAAATTAAAACATGGAGACTAAAAAAGGGAAAATTACTTGTTCAAGGTCACACAGATAGTGTGATAGAAAGAATTTAAATAATTCTTCCTGACTGTAGGCCCAGCACTCTATCCATTGTATCATGCTCCACTCCATCCCATGCCCAATTCAGTTCTCCGTCCCCATGTCTAGCCTAGGGAAAGATTTGATTTCCATCAGATTCTATATTTCCCCAAGGAAAGTGAGGAGACAGCTAATCTGTTCCCTCTTCTGCCCAAATAATAACTAAACACCACCTCCACACTTACCAGCCCATTTGCAGACTTTCCATAGCCCTTTCTATCCCAATATCAGATCCTTCCCTGCCTCTATAAAAGAATAGAATTCCTTGTCAATTCGTCTTTAAATTTCTTGCCCTCAGGCATAATCTTGGTGTTCCCACATTATTTATGTTTTTTGTCCTAACAGGGAATATAATCATCTTCAGGAAAAGAGAGGGCAATTTATAGTGTTGGTGTTAATATTCATGGAAAAAGGCATTCATATAGAAATAAACAATTGGCATCTCATTTGAACCTCACGACAACTCTGTAAGACAGACATTGTATTATCCTCATTTTACAGATGAAGAAACCGAGTCTCAGAGTCATGAGTCATACACATAGTCCTCCAGCCCGCATCAGAGGCAAGATTTAAATACACATTTTTCCTGACTCCAAACTCAGCTAGCCATGATACTATTTCATTATCCCCCTGTGAATTATTGAGATCACGAGAAGAGGTCCTAAAGGATAAAGACCAATGATTGGCAGCCAGGTAGAGAAAAATGAGACTGGTGCTCAGTCTAGAGTCAATTAAATCCTGAACCCTTTCTTATCTCCATTTTGCTTTTATTAACTGCCATCTGATAGTCCTCCCCAACACTTTGCTATACTTCACCAGCAGTAGGATGGGTATTAGAGAAAGATGTACTCTTAACAGTTTAAGTTAATAACTTCTGTGAAAATAATTTCGTTTTACCAATCATGTAACATTACAGCTCTATGATTCCTGAAGCTGGATGGGAGATCCAACCTCTGTCATTTACAAAGCTCTAACTACCCATGTAAACAACCACATATTCCAAATAGAATATAATGTTGGATTCATATCTTAAAATTCATTTCATTACTGTCTATATTGTAGCAAATGAAATGCTGCAAAGCTGAAAATGAGAACTGACTGCCTTGCTTTCCTCAGAGAGGGATTTTATAATCTGCATTGATGGTGCCACCTTCTGGAGATGGACCATCTATTCACACAACAAGGTAGCTCTTTTTTTTTTTTAACTTTTTACTATGAATTTCAAATCTATTTGTACCATCCTCCTGAACCGTTAATTTATCAATTAAAAAATGAATGTCTCTTAGAATAATTTAAATGGTCAGAAGCACAAGAATCCAGGAACAAATAAATGTCTGTCTTTTCTATCAAAATTAACAGAAAATTGAGTATTATCAATATAAAGCATGATACTTTTCATCGAGAGTTGGTCCTATCTAACTCTCCATCATCTTATCCTTGTACATCCTGACCTAAGGTCATCCTCAAAAAGGTTATCTCAATAGACCTTGCCATTTCTGTCTGGCTACAGCTGTCTAGGCTGCTCATGGAATTAACCCCTAAAACCAGTCTCAAAAGAACTGTATTCAAATACACTGAGGAATCATAGACTCACAGCACGTTAAAGCTAGAAGGAACTTCCAAGGTCACATGTTCCAATGTTCCAACCCCCTCATTTACAAGGAAGAAATTAGGACCTGGAGAAATGAAGCTCATTGCCTCTAGTCCTACTGTGTCTTTGTGAGAGAACTGGGACTTAGCCCTAGTTCTCTTCATTCTGGTCCAATGTTATTTCTGCTATCAATTAAATTTCACTCAGTAAGCATTTATTTACTTAATGTGTGTTTGCAGAGAAGTAATTTTTCCTCTGAGCCTTAGCAGCATCCAAAAAACATTCCATTGTGTCATTATTCTCTTTCACAGTTATTAATTGTTTCTGTGATTTATTACTTGACCCTCTAATTATTCAGGGTGCCACTAATTAAATCTCCATTGAGATTCAGATCTTTTGCTCATAATCCTTGTATTAATTTCCATAAAGGTCAACAAATAATTATTAAGCACCTAGTGTGTGGCAGGAGAGAAGCACTGTGGTATGTGGTTCAGGGATGTCAAATGCAAATAGAAATGGGGACCACTAAGTCATGGATGAGGAATCGTGTGGGCTGTATATTGACTTGGGTTTTAAGTGACTTAGTTTTAATGTTATCTGTGTTTTATTGCATTTTTTATTTATTTTTCTGACTATTTCTCAATTACACTTTTTTCAATTTTTGTGGGGCAATGTGGTTAAGTGACTTGTCCAAGGTCACCCAGTTAAATCAGTATTAAGTATCTGAGGCTATATTTGAACTCAGGTCCTCCTAACTCCAGGGCTGGTGCTCTATCCACTGCACCACCTACCTGCCCCTCTCAATTACATTTTGATCTGGTTCTAACTGGTCACCTTTGGAGGCAAGAAGACCCAAGTTCAACTCTGATCCCTAACTTATACTTGTCCATGACCTAGGCAGTTCACAAAGAGCTAATTTCCAAGAAAAGTGCTGAACTGAATTCATAGAGGTATTTCCTCTTTTAAGTTTCCTGTGCCAATAAAATTACAGGACTGGTCACCATATTGATTTCACATCTAGTCTCCATATTTAGGTCAAGTCAAATCGCCATATCTAGCTCAAATTCAGTCGCCATTATCGAGCTCAAGCCCAGTTGCCATATATAGCTCATTTTCCAGGCACTGTGATAGAAATTCAGAATACAAAGCCAAAATTAAAAATTAGTCCTGCTTCAGATTGTTTAAATTCTATTGAACAATGAATGAACAATTCAATGAACAATCACATTTTATTTTAATCAGTTTATTAATAAACTCTCAAATTATACCCATGCAGATTAATACATGGGGATCATTCCATAATAATAAAGATTATTTTGATACTCACTAAACCAGAAGTGACATTATACAAATTACATCTGTGTTAAGGGGGGGGGGGGAAGACATTTTAAGCCCGGGTTTGTATTAAACAGTACTGTTTCTAATGCATCTCCTCTGTTTGCTAAGTTCTATTCTGTTTAGTTTGAGCTTTGTTGTATGAGTGCAAGCTGAGAAAGGGAAGCTTGACACAGTTGATGGCTCCTGGCCCCATTGTGGCTGGGTCTCTCTGATGCCCATGGAGTCTGAATGCTCAGTGAGTTTCCCTAGACTTGGGATTGTATGGATTGTGTCTGACCACAGTTGGGTTTCCATAGTGCCAAGTGTCCTATCTGCCAGGCTTCCCATTATGAATGTTTTCACACTCACTGAGGCATGTGAACCAAACTTGTCTGTGTTTGTTCCATGCCTGTAAATAGTGGTGGCTACAATTCATCCTGCTGGCTCAAGTACACAAGTCCATACAAAATGAGTGGTCCTTTTTTGGAGACCCTTAGGGTGCTATTATTCTAAATTTAGCTTCATGATGAAATTTAAAGATGTGGCACAATGGAGTACAGAGGCCATTCTAACCTATTACAGTGAAGTGGGTAGGGATTTGGAAACTGGTCTGTGCTGGCAGCTTTATTTTGAGGTTTTACAGATGATATTTCTTTATATAATTTCTGTCTCCTTTTCTTCACCTAAAGAAAAGACAAGCAAACCCAAACAACTGAGACTCCAAGAAAAACTTCATTATTGCTAAAGAATTCTAGGCCAAGAGGCTCTTTATTGGATAAAAGAGAGACATAAATCTTTTATTTAAATGATTTTAAACTCAAAGTTCTATTGTCTTCAGGTATGGGGTAATCTAGTGGCGAAAAACTAAGACACCATTCACAAACAGCAATTTTTGAAATATATCTTTGCCATCCCAGGACCAATATAGCGACTTTCATTCTCCCTGCCTAGGCATGGAAATCTAGAAGCAAATGAAATAGAAATTAATTGAAACAGTTCCTTGTCTTTATAGCATCATAGAAAATTATATCTACATATATAATTAGCTTGAGAGTTCAATGGTTTGATCAAAGGCACATCAGTGTTAAGTGTCAGAGACAGGAAGGGAACCCAGGTTTTCATGATTCAAAATCTAGCATTGATTTTCCAAACCAAATGCTTATTTTATTTTTAATTGATATTTTATTTATTATTCCAGTTACATGGAATGAAAGTTTTTCAGCATACATCCATATGCATATACATATTTTTAAGTTACCTAATTTCCTTCTACCCTCCCTTCCCATCCCCCCCTCCTCAGTGGCAAACAGTCAGGTGAATATTGAACACACCATAATGTATTGAACATGTTTACAGATTAGTCATTTTCAGTATGAGGAATTAGGATTAAAAGAAAAGAAAGAAAACCGTGAGATAGGAAAGAAATACAGAAGAGACATTTTTAAAAAGTGAATGTAGGGGTGGCTAGGTGGCATGGTGGATAAAGCACCGGCCCTGGAGTCAGGAGTACCTGGGTTTAAATCCGGTCTCAGACACTTAATAATTACCTAGCTGTGTGGCCTTGGGCAAGCCACTTAACCCCGTTTGCCTTGCAAAAACCTAAAAAAAAATGAATGTAGTGTTCACTCAGATTCTGAAGTTTTTTTATTTGTTTTATTTTATTTTTCTTCCTCTGAATGGAAATAGTATTGTCCATAGCTGGTCTCCTAGGGTTATCCTAGCTCATTGAACTGTCGAGAGGAGTTGCTTCTATCAAGGTTGGTCAACTCACAATGTGTACATTGTTCTCTTGGTTCTACTCCTCTCACTCAGCATCAGATCCTGTAACTCATCCCATGCTTCTCTAAAGTCCAACCATTTTTGGTTTCTTATAAAACAATAATATTTCATCATATTCATGTACCATAACTTGCTTAGCCATTCCCCAATGGTTGGGCATCCTCTCAATTTCCAATTCTTTGCCACTACAAAAAAAGCTACTATGAATATTTTGGAATATGTGGGACTTTTCCCATTTTTTATGATTTCTTCTGGATATCGGCCTAGTATTGAAATTGCTGGGACAAAGGGTAAGATCAGTTTGATTGCTCTTTGGACAAATGTATCTTAAATAAGAGAATGACAAAAACATTGGTTGATTTGCTTTTCTTTGATTTTTAGTTCCATTGACAGCTGAGGAGAATAATTAGATTTTTAAGAAATGGATAAATCTCAGTTGAGCATCAAAACTAAGAGCAGATTAGATTTGCATGTGAGAATTGTGTGAGAAGTTGAGAAGTAAAAGTCTTTAAAGTAGAATGTGTTTCTGTAGTCTGAGTAATCCTAAATTTCTCTCTCTTCTCTGTCTGTCTTTCTGTCTCTGTCACTGTTTCTGTGTCTCTTTGTCTCTGTCTCTGTCTCTCTCACTCTCACTCTTGCTCTCTCTCTCTGATATCATATGTGTATATATATATATATATATATCATATGTACATATTATATATAAGGATATATGTGCTTATATACTCAATGAATACATTTAATTATAATCATCAACAAGACTCTATGGTGCAAAGTCAAAGATAACATTCAATAGAATGGAACAAGCAATCCAGACTGGGGGAAAAAATCCTATTGAAAACCTGCTGTCCTATCACTGACTACAAAGAAATATAATAGAAATCAGATCCAGGCAATGCTAGGGAGTCCAAAAACTGAAATATCCTGGACTAGTCCCCAAAATGGAATGTCTGGGCTCCTCTGAGTACTTTTCTAGATTTAAGGCATGTTGGAGTGAAGAGAGGGGAGTATGCAATAGAAAAAGACTGGACTTGACCTGGAGTCAAAAAGACTGTTTCAAATCACACTACTGGCTCTGCATGTGTAATCTCACCTGATTCTCTAAGCCTCATTTTCCTCACCTATAAAATGGGGGTAATGTCAACTCTTACATTGCAGAGTGATTGTAAGGTTACAATGAAATCTTAGTTTTCTAAGCATTAGTGCTCTAGCTCAATATAAGCTATCATCATCATCATCATCATCATCATCATTATACCATCAAAACCATAATTCAAATCAGATAAGTTTTTTTCAAATCAAAGCACATGTTAATTCAAAACAAAAGACATTTCTTTAAAGAACATAGCAATATATAACTTAGAAAATGAGAAGATTATTCTCTAGTCACCCCAAATTCTTCTATCTTCCAGGAGAAAGAGGACAAACCAGGGGGTGGCCCTATAGATCTCAGGAGTTGTACAGGTCAGTGTAGGAAAGAAGGAATTTACTACTCCTGGTATCTCTTATTTGTGATCTACAATGAGTCCTTACTATTTTAGTTCATTTTTCTGAGAGTTGAAATAAAATCTCTTCTATAAATGATGTTATTAAGGTCCAGGTGCTTGCAAGGGAACTGGGCCCCTTTGCTGACATTTTTGGAGACTGATACACAGGCTTTATCATGATAATTTTCAGGAAAAAATCTAGGTTGTGGCAAACAGAGACAAAGAGAAATTATTTCTAAGAAGTTCACCAGATTACACCTGGGTTGTACCCTAAAGAGATCAATGAAAAAGAAAAAGACCCTGTATGTGCAAAAGTATTTATAGCAGTTCTTTTTTATGGTGGCACATTGAGAAGATCCCATCAATTTAGGAATGACTGAACAAGTGGTGCTATATTATTGCAATGGAATACTTTTGTGGTATAAGAAATGACAAACAGGACACTTTCAGAAAAGCCTGGAAAGATTTATATGAATTGATGCTAAGTGAAATGAGCAGAACTAGGAGAACACTGTACATAGTAATAGCAATATTGTATGGTGATCAACTGTAAATGATTTAGTTGACGGAAGACAATTCAGAAGGAGCTATGATGAAAAAAAAAATGCTATTCACCTCCAGAGAAAAAACTGGTGGAACCTGAATGTAGATTGGAGCATCCTTTTTAAAATTTTATTATTTTTGGTTTTTTGGTCTACATTTTTCTTTTGTAACATGGCTAATATGGAAATGTTTTCTATAACAATATATGTATAATCTATATCAAATTGCTTGCTTTTGTAAACTGGGAAGGGAGATGATTTGGAATTTGAGATTTAAAAAATGATAATTTTTTGTTTATATGTAATTGAGCAAAAAATAAAATTAAAATTAGATGTAAAAGATTTTAAAATGAAAGTATTTTTAAAAAATTGTTAAACCTGATCTATTACTGCATAGATCAGGGTACTAGACTCTGGTTGACTTAACATTACATTATTCCAGATGACCTAAAATATAGTTGATGGAAGTGTGGATTTTTTTTCTCTAAAAATCTTTTTTCCTGGTTGCCATTTTAGATCAGGAAAGTATCTTGGATTCTCCAAAAGTATCAGTGTCTTTTGATGCTCTACCAATTCTTTCATTCTAGTCCCAACTTCCTAAATTTACAATGTTTTTTTAGACATGTGTCTTGGACAAGGAATATCATTGAACAGACACAGTCTTTCCACTGTCTCTAATTTCAGCCCTGGAGATTTGCATCATTTTTCACAATCTTTTCTCCTAACCTGACAAGTGTTGAATTCCCTCAAGAGTCCCCTACTTCCTCGAGAGTCTGTTTCTATTTGCATAACCTCCCCAAGACCGAGATCTGTCCAGGGTGAGCAGGAACCTTGGCTAGCTCTGACCTGCCAAGACGTCTCAGTTTTCTCCCATCTGCAACAACACCCTATCCCCCACTCAACGCCCTTGTTTTTGCTCCATTAGCTATAGTTAAAGTTAGAGGAGCTGAGGTTGTTAAAAGATAACTGTGGTGGGATGTTGAGACTTCCTGAGTTCTAGCTCTAAAATTCATAGCTCCTTTTAAACAAGAACCCTTCTCGTTGATGTGTGTTAGGAAATGAGGGAGCGTGGAAAAGTAAAAATTCTGGAGAAATCTGAGTATTTGTCTCTAAAATATACTATTCTAGGCCACCTTCAGGGGCAGGTAGGTGACATCATGGAGAGAGTGCCAGACCTGGAGTCAGGAAGACTCATCTTCCTGGGTTCAAATCTAGTCTTAAATGCCTACTGGCTGGGTGACCCTGGACAAGTCACTTACTCCTATTTCCTTCTCTGTAAAATGAGCTGGAGAAGGAAATGTCAACCTACTCCAACTTCAAATAGGGTCAAGAAAAGTTGTTCAGGATGGAACAACAAAGGTCAACCACGTTTCTCTCCTTTTTCAAATGATCTTTCACTCATTCTGATCACATGCAAGAACCTTTCAGTACTAAAATGTCTTTAACACTTATGCCAATAAGAACCATAGATTTAAAGGTGAAAAAAAAGGACCTTAGAGACTATTTAGTCTAGCCTGCAATTTTACAAATGAGGTTACTAAGGTACAAAAAAAAGACTAAGTGACATATCCAGGGTCATATAATAGCTATAGACTGAGGCAGAATTTGAACCCATATTTTCCTGATTCCAAATCTAGTGCTTCATGGGCTGTTCTCCTGAATTTGGAATCCCAAAGCTAGGTTTGAGTTTATCTCTTGTACTTGGTCCTTGGATACTCTTGGACAAATCACATAATCACAACTTAATCTCTCCTGAGTCTTACCACAGCACCAATAGAGGCAGTACAAACACTAATAGCTCCATTTTACAAATAGGAAAACTGAATCTTAGAGAGATGGAACATAGAAAGTACATGTCACAGTCATGATTTAGCCCTAAGAATTTCTTTCTTTTTTTTTTTTTTAGGTTTTTTTTTTTGCAAGGCAAATGGGATTAAGTGGCTTGCCCAAGGCCATGCAGCTAGGTAATTATGAAGTGTCTGAGACCGGATTTGAACCCAGGTACTCCTGACTCCAAGGCCAGTGCTTTACCCACTATACCACCTAGCTGCCCCAGTCCTAAGAACTTCTGACTCCAACTCTGACACCCTATTCACTATATCCTGCCAAGTCTTCATTTTCTCATGCTTATTTTAACTGTAACCTCCAAGGGCCCTTCCAGATCATGAAATCATAGTTTTAGATCTGAATGGGACCTTTGAGGTCATTACTCTCCTTTTTCTATTTTACAAACAAGAAAACTAAAATCCAGAGATCTCTAATGAATACCTACTAATTATTCACTTAACTGGAAGAGCTCCCCTTGGAGCTCAGGACAGGTGCTGTCCAAGCTAAAGTCAATTAAACCCAGTTGACAGATTCTCAGGTTACATAGAGAATATTCCAGATGTAAAATGCTTTAGCTGCCATCCATCAATGGGGTCATTCAGGGAGGGTACCTTGCTCTGTGATTCTTCCCCACCCAAAAAACAACTTTGAGCTCTCTTTTCACTGACTACCAAGCTACTCTTCTGGTGGTATATTTTGGGGATCTTAATGCTTTCAGACTGAAAAATTAGACTTGTGCTATGTGACCTCTTGTTCCAGAAAGTTGCTTATTCCCATTGACTAAGCTAAATGCTGTAATGGTCTACCTATTATCAAGGAATCAACTCATTTACATGACAGCATCTCAGGTGCCAAGGTCACAAAACTAGCTTCTGCCAGAAATATGCATAGTCATTGGCCTCTTTCTCTTACAGATCTGAGTCTTATATATATATATATATATATATATATATATATATATATATATATATAAAATGTCTTCTAATTAAATTTGGATTCAAACTTTGGAAATAGCCTCATATTTAAAAAGAATGCTATGGCTTTAGCACCTGTGAGGTTTAGGGTAGATGTACCCATCTCTGGGTCTTAGTTTTCTGGTGAGTAAAAAGGCAAGGTAGAATTAAATGATGTCTAAAAGTTTTGCGTTTCCAATCCTATGCTCCTATCATCAGACAAATGAAAGAACATTGGCCGGATTTGACATTTTTAGAAAGATCTTATTTATTTTGAATTTTACAATTTCCCCCCAATCTTGCTTCCTTGCTTCCCTCTACCCCCCAGAAGACAGCCTGTTAGTCTCTACATTGTTTCTATGGTATGCATTGATCTGATGCTTTTAATTTAAATGCTTATTTCTCATTTATACTTTAAGACAGCTGAAGGACTGTTTGATAGATGAATGGGGGTTCACATTTGAGAAGAATGGGGTACAAAGAATGGAAGTCTGGGATCTTCCAATTCTGCATAAGATCAGCCAATGCCACAAATCTCATTTTAGTTGCACTCATATACTTGAACAAAAACTGGAGTGTCCCTTCCTACCAGAGATCTGAACAGTGGCAATGGGAGTCAGTGTGGTAGAATGAAAAGTGCAATGGGTCTAAAGTCAAAAGAGTAGGGATCAAATCTTGCCTCTGACACTACACCACCTCCCTGGGTGTCTGTGGCTTTATCTGCAAAAGAGGAGTTTGAATTACATGACCTCTATTCCAGCTTTACATAGATGATATACTCCCTTCAACCCATTCATTTCCTTCTACTTACCTTTCCCTTCCTTCTTACCCAAAGAAATTGTGTACAAAATCTATTGACTATTAGAAAGTTCTAACTCATGTTGAAAGGGTTGTTTTTTTTTTTACAAATCCAACCAATAATATACAATTAAATTCTTTTCTCTTACCAAAAAAGAAAGGAAATAGAATTCCCTGGAAAGGAAATAGAATTCCATCCAGATTTGAGATAGCCATTGGAAGGTTGCCAACTGGCTAGCATTGAGCTAGCCAGTCTTCATGAACTAGTTCTGACAACTGGACGTGCTGGGTAAACAGTTCATAGCTCTCTCAGTAAACAGCAAATCACCTACCTAGACAGATATAGCTATAGGTGGATATAGGCAGGGGAATCTTACTCTTCCTTCAGGTGTTCCCCATTTGTAAGTTAGGAATCATGGACTGACAGCATCATAAATTTAGAATGGAGGGGAGCCTTAGAGGTGAAGTCCAACCTCCTCATTTTACAAATAAGGAAACTGAGGTCAAGATATATGTGGTACTTCCCCCGAGGTTACATGGTCTGTCAATGGGAGAGCTAAGAATCCCATCCAGATCCTCCTCCAAATGGAGCACTCTTTCAATGAACCACTTTGCTTCTTGTGCTATCAACAGAAAGTTTCTTAATTGTGTTAACACCAGGTACCAGTGACCATCACCACAAATTGGAAAAAAAGAACTCTAAGTTCCTGTGTTCTTTTGAATGTCTGCTTAAAACAGCCATTATGCTTAAACATTCCCTTTTAATTTAGAATACATCTGACTTTTTGTATGAGCTAGAGTATTAAAAATGAATTCTTAAAAAAAGGAAAGAGAAGGAATAAGAAGAAACTATAAAGGGCATTATTTCTAGTTCAATTGTATATTTCATATAAATTGCATATTTCATATAAAATAGCAAGATGACATTTGGACCTTTTTTTGTGAATTCATTGTCATTACTTCAGTTACAAGAATTTACTCCCCCAGGGGAAGCTAGGTGGCCCTGGAGTCAGGAGTACCTGAGTTCAAATCTGACCTCAAACACGTAATAATTACCTAGCTGTGTGGCCTTGGGCAGGCCACTTAACCCCATTGCCTCACAAAAAACAAAAAAACAAAAAAAAAAACAAAAAAAAAAACCAGAATCTACTACCCTTTCCTCAGCTAGATCATAAGAAAAGGCACATATCTTGCCAGTCTGACCTCTTAAACTCAGCCTCCTGGCTCAATGTAAAGTCTCACCTCCTACAAAAAAGCTTTCTTTGCCCTTTTTAATCTTAGTCCTTTACCTCTGTGGTTCTTTTATCTTGTATGTGCATAATTTGCTTATTGTTTCCCCTATTAGACAGGGACTTCTAGGACTCTTAACAGTTCTGTGAATTTTAATGCCTCCAGGGGGTTATCCTTCTGCTAACCTTCCATAGCTCTGACCATTCCATCTCCCGTACCAATCTTATGATCTTGTGTCTCTTTGTTGTCATCTTTTATATCCTGAGCCTTAGATGGCTTCCAATCTGCATTGGAGGAAAATGAAATCTGAAATCCAGGTCCCAGCTGGTCATATATGTGTTTGTGTGTATGTATGTATGTAAATAGCATGTGCACACATAGATACTTAGATGTCGGCCCAATCTCAAGAATAGAGAATCATAGAATTTCAGAATTAGAAGAGATTTCCATGGCTATCTAGTTTAGTCAATATTTGAAGAAGAAACTCCTCTTCACAATATGAGAAAAAATATTTGCTCATTAGTCATCTGCAACTGGGGGCGGTGAGCAATAAGAAGACCTGGGTTTGAATTGTGCTTCAGTTATTCACTACCAATGTGATTTTGAGCAAGTCATATGAAGCCTCAGTTTCCTCATCTATAAAATAAAAAAAGGCCTTTACAATCCCTTCTAGTTCTAACTGTGTGATCTTATAATTCAAAATATAGTGCAATTTCTTTTTTTTTGATTATTTCCCTTAACCTAAATCTTTACCCAACTGAATAAAGTTGACTTCCCTCAGAACCAATTACAAAGAAGAGTAAATATTAGAAAAAACAACAATGTCCAAATCGGTGTGTTTCGTGGACACATTCAGAGCCATATACCAAGCCCTGGAGACACAGATGCGAAATAAGATGCCTTTAGTATAATGAGAGGGGACAGATACGTACCTACTGATAACTATGACATGAGGTCGACAATACCAAATGTTATGAGAAACACGAGGACTGTTTCGAGAAAGGTTTGTAGAGACAATGGTCTTGGATTAGGTCCCAAAGAATGAGTAAATGTTGTGAAGTTTTGAATAGTACAGAAAAGGAGTAATGGTTATTTCAAACATTTGTATACCATATTTCCCCCTCATTTAGCACCATCTCTCTTCAATTTCCTGATGTGGTAATTAAAACAAAACATATTCTCAATTCTATTCCTTGGGGCGGCACATTTCTCCATTTCTCTGAAGAACCCAAAGGGAAAGATGAAATCAGCAATGTGGAAATAAATGTGTGACATCAAGTATGTGTTACTAAAACAAGGGGAAATCACAGACATCACAATACTTGACTACTGAAATACATAGCGTCTCCCCCTTTATCTTCTAGCCTTATAAACCAAAGTCAGATATCAACTATCTAAATAATTCTGAGCCAGCAGACCCAGGCAAATGATGGAACGAGGATATCATGCCAAGGATGTAGAACTAAAGTATTCAGGTGTCAAGAAGGGAGATAAGCCTAGATTATGCTTATAGAGAAGCTTTTTCAAAAACAACAACAAAGTAAGTTGTTTGGTGGCATAATACCAGGGCTATCACTCCAAGAAAACTCTTTGGAGAATTCTTTGTTTATTTGTACATCAGGAAAAGAACTGGTTCTAGGTTCAGATCTCATGTCTGATTGTTTCTAAGCAAATAACTCACTCCTCTCTGGTCCTTGGTTTCTTTGATAGTTAAAAAAAATGAAGGGGTTAGATCAGCCAGTCTCTGAAGAAACTATTCTATAATTCTTCATGGAAACCATGAATTTATTTCTTGAGATAGTATCTCCATTCCTTTCGAAGGTCCTTATCAAAGCCTCATCTAATCCGGTTCTGACTCTGGGTTGCTTTTATTTGTATCTTCTCACAAATCCTACACAGTGGTTCCTGCATGAGTTGGGCACAGGGAATTTCTTCTAGTGTTCTTAACAGTTATATAAGTTTCCACACACCATGTGGGTCATCCTTCTGTTAGTCATCCATATCTCTGACCATTCTATCTCCTGTGTCAATATTTTATGTCTCTTTGTTGTCATCTTTTTTCTTTTACTTTTCAAAAATTAAGGGAGTTACCATGTAAGGATAATGACAGGGACTGGACTTGTGATTTCATTGCTAGAGGACCCTCTACTGAGGCAGGTAGCACCTTTTCTGCAATTTGTAGTTTTAGTGTCCAAGAGCAAAGAGAGTAGTGATACACTGACAGTATGTGTCAGAGGCAGGACTCAAACCCAGGTCTTCCTAGTTCCTTCATAGTTCAAAGGATAGTTCTCCATCACTAAATTATACTGACTCCCTGCTATGTCCTTAACTGTAAGTAGCAATTAAATAACAATGAAAATACAATTATTTTTACTTAAGATGAAATTTCCCCAACCCTTCCCTCCAGGGATTCCTTCCTTAATATGCTCTGCCCCTTTGAGGCAGTACTTTATACCACTCCTTGTATGCAGTTTGCCATCAGTATTCTGCTGGAATCTATTTTCAGGCTGAGTCTGTCCTTGAGATTCACCATTACCTTCCAGTTGACCTGCCATTTGGGCTCTTCTGTGATTCTATTATTCTGTGATTCATAGACAACAGGCATTCTGCCTGCTAGTAGATTAATGCTAAAAAATGATGTATTTTGGTTTAGGGAAAAGGTTGTGATCCCTGAGTTTTCTGTACAATTTCCCCAAATGGAGCCCAGGGCGATCTCTTCCTCCTGTTCAATCCTGGGTCCGGTTCATCAGCCATCTGTAATCTGTACCCATGATACACCTATTGATTGATCAATATTATGGGCCATCCATCCAATTGCAAATGCTTAATCTCTATATATAGAGAGATCTATAGCCACACCCACCCACATACACACACACAAACACACACACACACACATACACAGCCCATGTGACAAAAGTATCCTTCTAACATAAAAACTCAGTCTAACAGTGTTTTCTGACACAGAATCTATGAATTACAGTTCTGATTCTACCCAAAGATAGCCCTAAGCTCCTTTTACAAACATATGTGCTCACAAGACAAGAACAATCTTTTTTTTAAAAAAATGCATGAATGGCATGATTATACATGTATAACCTACGTTGGATTCCTTGCTGTCATGGAGAGCGGGGAGGAAGGTAGAAAAATGTAGAGCTCAAAATCTTACAAAAAAATAAATGTTGAAAACTAGCTT
This sequence comes from Macrotis lagotis, assembly GCF_037893015.1. Classification (NCBI taxonomy): domain Eukaryota; kingdom Metazoa; phylum Chordata; class Mammalia; order Peramelemorphia; family Peramelidae; genus Macrotis; species Macrotis lagotis. The sequence continues at coordinate 29,249,039 of NC_133664.1, forward strand.
TATATGTAATTAGAAAAAACTTTTTTTTTTAATTTTAAAATGAGTCCATGGAAGCTAGAGAGTCCATCCTAGTGAGGGATGCCGCCAAGAGAAATGACAGACTTTATACTGATCAGAGCGTGGCTCCAATTTTGAGGAACTGAGTATCAGTCCTCCACATCTCTGCTGTTTCTTGCCTTTTGCCATTGTCTTCCACCTCCAACAGGTGTCTTTAGGACCTCAGTTCAAAGTGAACCAGTTTTGATTTTTTAAATTGCTTTATTTCAGCTCCAGTCCTAAGAGCTATCTTCTTTTTTTGTCTTTTCTATCTTCCTGGCACCCACCTTTGCTTTACCGTACTCTACATTTCATCTCGAGACAGTGATACATTGTCAAGAAGTCAGAGGACCTGGATTCAGATTCTGCCTTTGTTACTACCTATGTGACCCTTGGTAAGATAATCCATTTCCGAATGGCTCATTTTCCTCATTTTCACACGATTGGGTCTAAACCTCTGATCCCATGAGTTCTTTTCCAGATCATGGAACCCATTCAGCTATATCCACAGAATTATGTAATGCAGCTTCCCTTCAACAAATGATATTTGTGGCAGCTAGGTGGCCGAGTGGATACAGCACCAGCCCTGGAGTCAGGAGGATTTGAGTTCAAATCCGACCTCAGACACTTAATAATTACCTAACTGTGTGGCCTTGGGCAAGTCACTTAATCCCATTGCCTTGCAAAAACAAAAAGCAAATGGCATTCATTTCTCTTGCAGGGGACCAGATCATTAGCCTTGCCTGGAGAGGCTAAATCTCTGATAGCCTTTTAATAACTCAGAAACACCTATTCGTCTTGTCATCTTTTGTATACAGATCTAGTGCATGGTGGGTTCCTACCAACCCTCCTATGATTCAACCCCTGCTGTCTTCCTTAACGTATCAAATGTTCTCCTGAGAGAGTTAACTTGTTTAAATAAATCAGGACTACTTTGGAAAAAAATAACAAAACGAGAAGAGGCAAAATTGGTTTTGCCCCTAGTGAGTCGCTGTCACTGGGGGAAATGAGTTATCTAGACCCTACTATGAATAGACTAAGTCTCAATTAGCAAGAATTATCAATTACCCAAAACATGCTGTTCCCAACCATTAGAAGTTTCCGGCACATTCTATTTTTATTGCTGCCCTTCCTGTTTGCTGACTTGTTTTGATTTCAAGATGACAGTGATTACTGGTGTATACAAACAGGTATTCATTTATCCGTGTTTTAGACATTTGCCATGTTTCTTATTTCACAGGAATACAGACTGTCAAAATGGTAAGAGACCTTAATGAGCTGCTAGTCTGAAGCTCTCATTTTGAGAGAACTGAGGTCCAGGGTCATGAGATGGCGTATGCTAGGTCATAGAGCTAGACAGTGGCAGAGGCAAAGCTAGAAACTGGATCTCCTGAACTCCCTCGCCAGTGGACACAGTGGACAGAGCTCTGGACCTGGAGTCAGGAAGACCTGAGTTCAAATTCTGCCTCAGACACTTACTGGTCAATCACCTGAGCACCCCCATTTCCTCAACTATAAAATGGGGTGATAATAATGCCCACCTCCCAGGATTGTTATGAGGAACAAGTGAATTACATTTATAAGATGCTTAACATGGTTTCTGGAACATAGTTGATATAGTTCAACAGTGTCTTCCTGACCCCATTTAGGGTTTCTTGGTAAAGATACTGGAGTGGTTCACCATTTTCTTCTCCAGTTCATTTTACAGAGGAGGAAACTGAGGCATACAGAGGTAAACGACCTGCTCAGAATCACACAACTAAGTAAGGCTCTGAGGCTTGATTTGAACTAGGGAAGACGAGTTCCTAACTCCAGGCTGGGTCCTCTATCCATGGTAGGACTGAGCTGCCCAATAACAAATTTGATAGCTCCTACCTCCCAGGATTGTTGTGAGGATCAAATGAGTTAATATTTATTTATAAAGTAGTTTGCATAGTGCTTGGAACTAGTAGGAGTTTAATGAATGTTTCTTTCCTTCCTTTCTATTATGTTGCTTGTATTTTATGTTGTAGGTGCCAGATTTTTTGTTTTATTTGACTTATCGAATTTAGATTAGTGAGTTCCTTGGTAGTCATTTTTGTCTCATATCCTCCCTTTTCATATGAAGAAATTGAAGCTAAAAGAAGAGAAATGGCTGTTTCCCAGTTACTAGATGTCAGGAGCAGAGCTAGGCTCCAATGCAGATTTTCTAATGCTGAGTAGTAGTGAATTCACAAGAGAAGATAGAGAGAGGGGTGGCTAGGTGGTACAGTGGATAAAACACTGGCCTTGGAGTCAGGAGGACCTGGGTTCAAATCCAGTCTCAGACACTTAATAATGACCTAGCTGTGTGGCCTTGGGCAAGCCACTTAACCCCATTTGCCTTGCAAAAACCTAAAAAAAAAAGATAGATGTTCGAGAAAGCTGAAAGTCTCCACTAAGTCCTAAGTCCTTAAATATGCTTCACTTAGAGTCTAGAAGAAAGAGATGGGGACTGTTCCAGATAAATGGAATGCCAGATAGTAGGTGGAGAGCCCTGAATTCATCAGTCATAAAGTCCAATCTTTGATGATGATCCGTGGATGTTTTGTCCTTTGATCTCGAAGACCTTGGCAACAGAAAGGTGATGCCATGACAAGCCCATGAATTGGATTGGAGTGAGGGGGACTGTGTTAGGTCACAGCCTCACTTTCTCCTCCAGAGTCATCTGGGTCCAGTGGCCTGATATGGATCAGATAACTGGAGACGGCCCTGGATGGGAGGCTGTCAGGGTGAAGTGACTTGTCCACAGCTAGTAAGTGTCAAGTGTCTGAGGTGGGATTCAAACTCCAATCCTCCTGACTCCAAGACCAGTGCTCTAGCCACGGAATCACTTAGCAGCCCTTTAAGAGCCAACCATATAGCAGACAAATGACCTGGTGTAGGCAAAAAATCAGCAGCAGCAACTGAAGATAAAAACAGATCTAATCTTGCAAGTATCTTCATACATTGGCAGGTCTCAAACATTATGTTTTAAACATAAAATGCAATTCTTTATTTAAGCTCATTTAAACCAACTCTCTATATACTTATAATAGCAGGAGTAGGTCTAGGCTTGGTTAAAAGGGGGAAAAATCAAAAAATTAGAGCTAATTAAATGGGAAATAGGCTACCTTAAGAAAGAATGAGTATCCCCACATTAGACTTCATGAAGAAAAGGACATATAATCACTTGGGAGAAGGAAGTCATGGAGAAGATGATATGGTAAAGGTTGGACTGAGGTCTTAGAGTTCTCTTCTAACTCTGAGATTCAGTGATGTAACCAACCATAAAACTAAATTAAACGACACTCCACAGTTCTGAATGAAATGCACTGATGTGTCTAAAGACCTCTAAACAATCTCATACTTCCCACAACCCCATCCATACAGGCTCTAAGCATCAAATAAAAGTAAAGATTTGTTCTGTATGTGTGTTTTATAGGCATGTGATTTAGGAGTCAGAAGAGAGGAAGGAAGGAAAGGAGGAAAGGAGAAAAGAAGGAAGGAAGGAAGGAAGGAAGGAAGGAAGGAAGGAAGGAAGGAAGGAAGGAAGGAAGGAAGGAAGGAAGGAAGGAAGGAAGGAAGGAAGGAAGGAAGGAAGGGAGGGAGGGAGGGAGGGAGGGAGGGAGGGAGGAAGGAAGGAAGGGAGGGAGGAAGGGAAGAAGGAAAACAAATTAATTTTGTGATATTTGGGATGAAATGTTTCTATTTATGCCCACGAGATGGCAGCACAGGAGAAGCAAAGAAAGGGCTTCTCCATCAAGGTCTCCACTGGTGTAGATAACTAAGAGGTTTTCTTGTTTGTTTATAGTCCTTGGACGCTTAAGTTACCCCACGTGTTACTTTTACTCATGCATCTCTTGGAAAAGACTTCCTGTTCTGCTGGTCAATAATGATTCTTTACTAAAGGAATCTAAATTTCTTTCTTTTTTTTAAAGGCAAGAGCAGGTTGACTGACTGTCAGCGGCTTGTTTACTCTTAAACAAGAATATTTTATTAATGTATAAAAATTATTTATAACAAAAGGAATCTAAATTTCTTAAGCTTCTAAAATGTTCCCATGGGTGGGGGAGTGGGGTGGAGAAAGGGAGAAGCATCTTGGAAAACATAGCCCCAAACAAAAGCAAGATCTTTTTCTTTAAAATGTGGTTTTTGGTTTAAAAAAACGACTGGCAGTTGCATTTTAATCTGAAAGAAGTGTAGGTTGCTAAATAGAGTACCAGTTATGAGAATCAAGAGAGCTGGGTTCTAATTCTAAGCGTCTCTGCCACTGGCACCTGCGTGACCTTGGGTAAGTCATTGAGCTTCATAGGACTTCAGATTCCTTCTTTACAAACATAGAGAGTTATGAATAAATGTGTTCTTCAGGTCACTTGCAGCCCTCTCCATTGTTAATTCTCAAATTTCAGACTGAAATATTTTCATTGACATTATTTTTTTAACTTTCCTTTGCATTTTTTTTTAAAATGGAATCAGGAGCAGTGAGAAAAACCTCAAAGAAAGACACTGAATGTTTCTATGGAGTTATAAGCAAATCATTTTATAGAAACAAAATAGTTCTCAAAAGTTAAGAAAGAGTCCCTGGGGATCATTCAGTTATTTAGAGTTCATTGATAGAACTCTTAGAGTTGGACATGCATGTGGTAGGGTGGAAAGAACACTGGTTCTGGAAGTCAGAAGACCCGGTCTGCCACCCCGTGCTTAGATGACCTTGGGCAAGCTATCTAACCTCTCTTAGCCTCAGTGTTCTACTCATTAAATAGGGCAGGAGAGTTGACTATTTCACCTGTCAGTTGTCTTTCAACTCTAAATCTATGAGCTCATGAACAAGCAATTAATCAACATTTATTAGTCACCTACTATTTACCAGGCACTATGCTAAGCTCTGGGGGTACATAGAAAAACAAAAATAGTCCCTCCTCTCAAGGAGTTCAATCTATGGTCCTGCAGAGATCTAACAATCCAAATCCCTCCTTAGAAGGCTAGAAGGTACTATCTTCATTCTTCAACTGAGGGGGGGAAATTAAATAATTATCTCAAATACATGTTTAAGTTACAGCACACCTTTGGAAAGACATATGCACATTGGTTCATGGGGTTTGGACAGAAGAGGTTAAAGAGCAATTCTCCGACACATTGCCTTAGCCAAAGGAGATATTTTGTCATGGCTTTTTCTAAAGTCCCACATGGTTAGTAGCCCCAGACTCTTGAAATTGCTTTGAATCATTTTGTGGACATGTTGTATCTTCTCATTCTTCCAAAAGAATATAAGCCATCTGAAGGCAGGGGCTGTTTTTTTTTTTTTGTCTTTATATCTTGGGGCCCAGCTCAAGGTAGGAGGTATTTAAAAATATTTGTTGAATTGGGTTACATGAAAGTAAAGGTAGTATCTGCGAATTGCTTAAGCCTGCTTGGGTTTAGGAGAGAGGCTTGGACATTTAGAATTACATATGGATTTCACAAGTTCTTTCCAAGTTGACATTGCCCTTCTGACATTGCCCTTCTTGAAGACAGTCTACTGGACAGTTTATGATATAAAAAGGGACTTCGCTGAGTTTAAAGTCTCTTGCTTCCTCTGTGACCCTGAAGAAATAATTCCATTTCCATGAAATTCAGTTTTTTCATCTATAAAATGGAGGATTCAATATTAGGGTCCCATCTTTAATATTTTCAGGTCTACAGTTCATTAGTTTATCAATGAGTATATGATACTCGGTCCTATCCAAAGAGAAGTACCATAAGGTGACAATGTACTATTTCCACCAGCTATAAACTTAGCAATTTCATAGGAAAAGAAAATTAACTTGATTTATTTTTAACAACTTGTCTGACTTCTTAAAGCTTTATTATAATTATACCACCGTCATTCCCCCATACCTTTTTTTACAATAAGCCATGAATATTTTGCTGGTGTCACTAATGTAAATAATCCCTCCAGTAGTGCAGATTTCAACCCTTTCATACCTTCACATTGTAAGGAGACCCTCATTCATATCTTCCTTTACTGTGGGCTTGCCCTGAGTACTAAGACCAAGGTCTTTAGATCTTTTAGCATTCATGGAGACCAGTAAACCACTCTAAGCTTAAGATGCCAATGGTCCACGTTTTTTGCCAGTCCTATCTCTCTCTCAGTTAGCTACTTTACTTCTCCCTTATGATGATCCATTAGTTATGTATTGTAGCTGATTCATACCCACATTCTCCATGGCCCTTTGGGGAATCTTTTTCATCCTTCAAAGATTGGTTGGTCTCTGACTCATAGTTATACTGCACAATTAAGAGAAAGTCAATGATTAGGGAAAAAAAAAATCAGACTTTTGATTCAGAGAGAAACTCTGGATTATTTAAAGCCCCATATAGTTTCTCCAAAGGTCATTTGCTTTAGGATCCAGTCCATTGTGTATGAAAAGCATCTTCCAAAGTATCTATCCAAATTATGTTCCAATGGTACAACCAGACAGATTTGATTGCAGAAATATAGCCTGAATAATAAATAATAAAATATTATATATATATATAATAATAAATAAAAATAAACATCTTTTAAAAACATCAAATCTTTCTTTGAAATCACCTACATTTCTCAATGAATGTTTTCCCTTCCCCTCCTAGAGAGCCAACATTTGTTGAAAAACAAGAACAAGAGATGTTTAAAAACATGTTTAAAAACTAACCAATGTCTCAAAGTTGTCTGATTTTACATATAGCATTCTGCACCCTAAATTTCCAAATTCTGATAGGAAAGGAGGGAGGGAAGAAAAATGAAGCAGAATTTCTAAAGCACTTGCTATACTGAATACTTTACAAATATTATCTTGACTATTCCTCTCAACAACCCTATGAAAAAGGTGCTATTTTTTAAAATTTCCATTTCATATCTGAGGAAACTGAGGCAGATAAAGATTAAATTACTTGCACCAGCTAAGCTGCTTTCTTGTCTAACAATAAGCAATCTCAATCAATTCTTTTTCTTCTCAGATAAGTCATTTTTTTGGAATGATCATGATGTTCCCTTGGGAGGCTCTGCCAATGTTTAAGACTTGAGGCAATGCGACATCTTGAGGGCCTTACCAGCCAGAGAGAATCTGTCTTCCATTTGGATTCTTTGGGACACATCATTCACCATTGGTGGCAAGCTACACCTGAAAGCTCAAATTCATTATTTTTTTAAATATGGTAGAATCTCATATTCTCCATGCCCTTTTTTAGGTTTTTGCAAGGTAATTCGGTTAAGTGGCTTGCCCAAGACCATCTTCAGGCTTTTCAATCAATTATCTGACTGAAAACAAGGTCTACTGTTGAATATTGTTTGTGAAAGCTTTTTGTATCTTTCTCATACTTTTACCAAGTTTATCATAGATGCAGATGTAGATTATTCTTAGGAATCTCTTGGTAGAGACAGGAAAAGAAATGGAGGTAGGAAGCTGGCAGTTACTCTGGGAATGGGAGCGATCCTACAAGCTTTCAAGGATCTTAAGCACTGATGCCTCCTACCCATAACATTCTTTCACCTCTCATAAGAGCACATCCTTTTTTGGTCTGGTCCGGTTGTTCCTTCTGATCTGTTTTTTATTGTTTTTTTTTTAGACTGGTTCTGCTTCCTTGTGGAGCACATCAAAAGACTATGGAACTAGAGTTCAAAATGATGGCTCAGCTGTCATTGATGAAAGAATTTTTTATAGAAATCTTTACAGGTCATTTCCATTTTTTCTTTCATTCTTTGTTCTCCTTGCTAGTTCAGCTTTGGAAGAATAGGCTTAGTTGGATTGCTTGACAACATTTCTATAAATTTGTGGGATTCTTTTTTCCCCATCTATTGCTTCTTAATATTTGTAGGAAAAAGATACTACTCAAAATGGGGAAAAAGTAAAGTATGATTATATGGCCTTCCTTAAAATTTTTCTTAGAGTAAAAATCAGGTTAAAATGATCACCATAGGTAGCCTTGGAAGGGAAAAAGGTGTCAGATGGGGTAACATGCAGCCTGGGGTTGTTATTTATAAAGAGGAAAGAAGCCCCCATGTGACCCAGAGACAGATTTCTGTCTCTGGACGGTCAAGGATCTGAGTTTAAATCCCACTCCTGTGTTTTCTATCCCTCCTTCCATTCCTCCCCATCCACTGAAAAGGCAGAAAAACAATGATATCAATCATATATGTAAAATAATGTGAAATATATTTCCATATTAGCCATATCATGGAAAAAAAACTATGATTGATAGCTAAAGAAATAGATAGCTAGAGAGAGACAGGCAGACAGACATGTTTTTATGAATCTTAGAACACTATTTAGCTCAAAGATTAAGGTTAAAAGATAAAGAAACAGAGTCCCAAACCATTTAGCGACTTGTATTGTAGTTATATAGTTAGTGAGTTTTAGAGGAGGGATTCCATTCCAGTCATTCTGACTCCTAAACAAGAAAAGATCAGAAAAAGGAGAATTATGGACCAATTTTATTTAAAGTCTGTCTTATCTCCTCTTTCTCACAAGTTATTGGCAATTATTCCTGTCTTCTCTGTTCCCCTACCTCCTGCACGGGGTTTCTCAAATTCAAGGAATCACTGTGGTCACGCCCTTCTTTTTTCTTTTTAATACGGCCTTATAACATCCACCCACCCCAAAACAGACTGAAGTCTTCAAAAAATAACAATTTTCCTTCTTTGTTCTTTCTCTTTATATCTTCAAAATAAGTTATATCTCTGGAGGAAGTAGGCGTAATTTTCTCCCCACAGGTGGCTGTTTTCAATAAATAAAGTAATAAACATTTATTAATATCTATTATGTAACAGATTCTGTGTTAAGGACTAAGGATGCAAAAAGAGACAAAAGATGCTTCTTGCCTTCAATGAGCTTACAATCTAATGGACTTGTTTTTCTTAAGGAGTAGAAGAGGGGTGATGAGTATATGTGAAGAGGGAAAGGGGGCACCACTATTGCAAGAAGAGGTAATGCAGCTTTGATAGACCAGTGGAAAATTCTATTCCCCTACACAACTCCGATTTTTCTGAACCTGCTAAGAATGTGACCATCCCATATTGTTAGCTTTCCTTCCTTGCTGTGATAACTCATTTTGTGGTTTAATTTGAGTACTTGCATCCCCCGCTCCTGGAAATTCTTCTCTTCTACTTATCCAGAGTAATTTACTCTCATTTCCACTGTTCCTATAATTACTTTTTTGAGTTGTAGGTCTTAGAAAAAGAGTTTCCTGCTTTAGCCAAATTGGTTTCCTATGGTGACTCACAATCTTCCTTTGTTCCTTGCTCTTTTAACCTTTCCTATTTTTTAAAATTGCCACTTCTGTTTTCCCCTAGACTTGCCATGGAATCTTTATTATCTTTGTTGTTTTTATTTACAGAAGTGTAATTCTCAAAATTTACTTTCTTTATTGTTGTTTCTATTTACCCCTTTTGGTCCTAAACAGTTTCCTTTCATGAACCCTTTCATCTGACTTGGCTTCCACAGTTGCATTTTCAAACAGTTCATTCCTATTTAAGATCAAGTCTTCAAGAGCCAAGATCATTTATAGGATTTGAAAAATTAATATGCTCCAGAAATAAGAATGAAATGCATAAATTTATTTTTAGTTGGGTGGAGAAAGTTTATATGTTCCATGGGGGTGATGACCAGAAGAAGACTAAGTTAAGATGATCTTTAGAGAGTCATCATATACCCTTAATGCTTAAATCAGGGAAAATGTTTAGGATTTTGGTTTGAAATACATGTCCCATGATGCTTTGAGAGACATATCCCCTTTGAATAGAGGTCTTTGTAGAGAACAAAGGAAAGAGAGAAAGGACTTTTTTTTCTTTGTTTTTTAGTGAACAAGGAAGGAGAAAGAAGATAGAGTGAAATACAATGGATGGTGATGAGGAGAGATGCCCACCATCCTCAAGTTTGAAGGATCACATCCAGGAGCTGCCTGCTACACTCTCCTATGGGGCAAGAAGATGTGGGCTGGATCTTAGTGTGAAATGTAAATACAGGTCACCTAAAAATGAAGCATGATCTCAGTAGATAATCTTTCCAGACCTGCAAGGTGATGGAAGAGATGAATGAATAATAATTTATGTCCCATATAGAGAGAAATTAGTGCCAGTGCTATTCAAGAAACCATAAATGAAGGGATTGTAATGGTCAGTTACTGTAATATCCCAAACCAAGTGAAGAAACTGAGTACCTGGCCATCCCAAGCAGTGATCACCAGCGTCAGAATACCTAACATATGTGATAATCAGAGATTTTTTTTAACATCTCCCTCTTCAGCCCAATTATTTTCAATAACAATTACGAAATGAAACAAATAACAATGTCAGAAATGCAATAAAAAAATTTTCTTGAACTTTCTAAGCATAATCAGTCCAGTAAATATATAAATATATATATATATATATATATACATACTATGTACTATACTACAGCAAAGAAAAAGTAATGAATTAATACTCTTGAATTAAATTAATATTTTTAAAAGGAGGGATTGTACCTACATATTTGTCTGTGATGGTAATTTATAATATGGATTATGTTTTCAAACCTTAACTTCTAAAATTTGTCATGACTTATTGATGTCATGGATCTTTACAAATGCTCTGCCAGCAGTTTAGCCAGGTTTGTCTATCTTCGCATATAATTAATCAAAGGCCAATTTTAAATTCTTTTTAATTTTGAAAAGTTTCATTCACAATGAAGCATTAGATATATTAATAGGGAAAAATTTACATATAAAATTACATTTGACAGAGATTCTTAAAAATCTCAGTTCACAAGTTAATTTTAATAAAAATACCAATAATTCTATTTAAGTGATTACTAAATTCAATGATTTAATTTTTTTCTTGATTCATTCTTTAATTTATTAAATAACTATAATTTTAAAGGAAAAATAAATATAAATTAATTTTATTTGATAATATTTGGTAAGAATTTGGACTTTATTTGATAACAATTTTATCCTGTGAGCAGAACCAGAAAAACATTGTACACCCTAACAGCAACATGGGGGCGATGATCAACCTTGATGGACTTGCTCGTTCCATCAGTGCAATAATCTGGGACAATTTGGGGTTGTCTGCAATGGAGAATACCATCTGTATCCAAATAAAAAGCCTGACTATTCCTTTTAATTTAGGGAAAAAACCCTGACATCTTATTGTCTGATCTTGTTATCTCTTACACTTTATATTTCTTCCTTAAGGATATGAGTTCTCTCTCATCACACTCAATTTGGATCAATGATCAATGTACAACATGGAAACAAAGTAAAGACTGACAAATTGCCTTCCGTGGGGGTGTGGGGGGAGGGAAGTAAGATTGGGGGGAAAATTGTAAAATTCAAAATCTTTAATAAAAGAAAATAACAAAAAAAGAATTTTATCCTGAGATTAAATTTGGTAAAAAAAAATCTTATGTATGAACTCAAATTCATACTTCCTCAACAAAAATGTGATACCTTGTAGTTCAGTCTGTTTTACTGTTTTAAATTTTAAACACAAAATCAAAAACTTCAAGTGGTAACATAGAATGAGGGCTGAAGTGATTCAAACATTTTTTTATTTCTTTATAATCAATTTCCTATTGTCAAATTTCAAATTTATTGTATAAATGCACAACTATTTAGTGCCTTAAAGGTTGGAGACACCACAAATACTGAAGAGAATTTGAATGATTCCAAACTTTTAGGAACTTGCTATTTTAGGCCAAATAGGATCATGCTCTAAGTGTTTGGCATATAGACTAAGGAAAGATTTTTTGCAAAAGTATCTTATTATTAGATCATGAAGTCAGTGTCTGTCTTTTGTCTCTCCTTGGGGGGGGGGTTATTCCCAGCACTTAGCACAGTTCTAACTCATAGAAGATGCTTAATACCTTTTTATTGACTAACACTGTCATTACTTAAATTGCCAATGCAAGATGACGATAAAAAAGCAATCCAATTTTTAATCAGTTTTATTATCATTTCTTGATTCTCTACAGCCAATGCATCTCCTTATTGCCTGCACCCAGCTGTACCCAACACCCCACCCTGAGTATTCCAGTGGTCACTAGTTCTCCTTGAATGTCTAGCTTTTAACCCAATAGTCTTCCCATCTTTAATGATGTTGAAGGATTGAGGAATCTCTAAAGATCATCATCTTCCCAATTTCCCCTTTGCTTGGGAAGCAGTAGGAGAATGGGGGGAGAGTAAAGATTCACACTTCTCCATCCCCAAGGGGATGGAAAAAATAAGGTGGCTAGTTTGGGTTGCTGATATTGGAGGATAACCACTGTCTTCTACCTAAATTTCCCAGCAGTTAATTTCTTAGGCAAATTGTCTTTGTTTCTTTAATCATTCTATGAAGTCTGGGTGATTTGAAGTCAATTTGCAGGCCCTAGACAAGAAGTTTCCAGTGAAATGGGAAAAAAACCCAAGATTAACAAATAAATTTAGATATTGCCCCATAGTCTATCTGTAAAATACGTTGCTTTCACAAGTCCAGATGATTTTTCTTAAGTGAAGGGGTGTCCAATTTCAGCCAGAACCATGGAACAATCATCTCATATTTTATTATGAGGAAAAGTCACCCTGCCGATTTAAATGAGGATTAGGTCACAAATCAGAATGACCTTAAATCAGATTTTGCATCAGAGACAAACTAACCATGAGACCTTGAGTAAAATATGAAACTCCTCTGGGCCTCAGTTTCCCATATGTAAAGCAATGACCTCTAAGAACCCTTCCAGTTATAAATCTATGCTCCATACTTGGAGTAAAACATATGTAACATAAATTATTTGATGGTCCAATATGTTTATTCTTTTTTTTTAGGGTTTTTTTTTTTTGCAAGGCAAATGGGTTAAGTGGCTTGCCCAAGGCCACACAGCTAGGTCATTATTAAGCATCTGAAACCGGATTTGAACCCAGGTACTCCTGACTCCAAGGCCAGTGCTCTATCCACTACGCCACCTAGCCGCCCCCAATATGTTTATTCAAGGTTAGCTAACAGTATTGGGAATGGCAGACAATGAGTTTTCCAAGGTTTGAGAAATCTTTAAGATCTATTCAATACATTCTGAAAGAAAACTACTTGCCTCTGATGGGAAGGAAGTGGACAAAAAAAACAAGCAAGACATGCATTTGAACAGTATTTCTTAACATTTTTGAGTATCAAGGACCCTTTTGGCAGACTGGGAAAGCCTATGGGCACTTTCTCAATAGGAAGGTTTCCAGGCATAAAATAAAATAGAATTGCAAAGGAATTGAAATAGAAGGAATGCTGTTTGATCTGTCCTACCCAAGTTCAAAGGAAACCCCTGAGATCTATTGGTCCCATCTAGGAATCCTCATTTAAGAATCCCTAAATGAGAAGATTCTTGTAAAACATATAAAGGCTGAAAGAAGTTGCTTGTGATGAATTGAGACTTCTGATGCCTCCTGAAAATGAAGTGGATTGTGGTGGGGACCTATTGTTATGCATTTGTATGTATATGCATGAGTGAACCATAATATTGCAAGTCTAGAAAAGGCTGCTCTAAATTTCAGAACAAGAGGGTTAAAGGTTAAAATGTTTGTGCTAGGTGTCAGAAAGTCTCATTGGGCAGCTTTGTCCAGGTAGATGGGATAGAAGGGAAAGGGGTGCGTAGACCTGCTACAAATTCTCTCCTTTTTATCCCGACCACTGAGTATCTCAAATAGAAACAAGAGACTGTACAAAGACTAGAAGGATGCATTTGGTGACAAAAGGGATGGCAGGTGGGCCTAGGAACTGAATCGGAGGTGGACAGAAGACTGGAAAATTGTTATTACTTTGAACAACTCTAGGCTACTCCCAAGCACTTAGACCTGATCTTTTGACCACAAATGCTCTCCCATCTACACTGTAGGGTGGCAAATCTCGAGATGTCACAATCTCTGTGAAATGAAAGTGATAGTGGCCCAAATGGCAATGAAGAGATTCCTAAGGAATGCCAGGAGACTGTAACATTTCTAGGAAAGACCTACTCTCAAGCAAAGGAATGAGGGTTAGAGTGGCAAAAACGAAAGGGAGATGGGCAGGTCATGGCAAGAACGAGGAATCTAGGACAGATAGTATTATCATTTTATAACAATAATAATAATAGCAATATCATTGCACAATCATATAAAAATAATATTGTATCTAGGAAACCAACTCACCAGCTCACTCGATCATCATAGAGATTCTGACACTGGGGGGCTGTGAATGCTTGAATATGTTGATTGATCCATTTTAATATCATTCGTTTCCTTTAAAATCCCACTTTTTTATTTTATGCACTTAAATACATTCTGAGGTGGGGTCTAGAGACTTTCTTAGACTTCCAAAGGGATAAATGACTCTTAAAAAGTCAAGAATCCCTTAGTAGAGGGAAACTTCTAGCATGTTAGGGGACTCTTTCCTAAAAGAGCAGCAGAAGAACGTGGACAAGAATTGCACAGGAGGAGAAGATATGAAAGGATCAAAATCATAGGAGGGGGGTGCCCCCATTGATGTATACCCACAGAGTCATTGAAATCTCTGGGTGTCCCAGCCGGTCACCTAATCTTCACAAAGGTAGATAGCAAAAGAAATAATTTAGGGCTTTCCCATTCTACCCACTCCCCAAAGTAGGGATGCACATGGAGAAAAGACTCTGAAACCTTACATCCATAACTGTGTTTTCCAAAATTCCACATTGTCCTGGAGACCTTCCCTCTGCTATAAAATACTTCCCTTCTCCATGTTGGGTCACTAAGGCATGGTGCAGTGGTGCATTAAGGTTGGGGAATTTTCAGGTTCCAGAGCTTAAAATTGTTAGGCTTCCTCTTTTTCTCAAATGCTTAAAACCTATTTTTAGTTTAAACACTGTAACTGAATTTGCAGCCTTTCCTCTGCCCCATGCATCATGTATTCTCTCTCTCTCTCTCTCTCTGTCTCTCTCTCTCTCTCTCTCTCTCTCCCCCTCTCTCCTTCTGTGTGTGTGTCTGTCTGCCTCTTTGTCTCTCTGTCTCTGTCTCTGCCTCTGTCTCTCTCTATCTCTCAGTGTCTCTGTATCTCTGTATCTCTCTCTCTGTCTATCTCTCTCTCTGTCTCTGTCTCTCCTCTAAGTCTCTGTCTCTCTATGTCTCTCTCTCTTTCTCTCTCTGTCCCCCCATCTATTATGATTTTTCACTAGAATGTGAAGTCTACCTTGTGTTACTGAGGGCTGTATCCATAGGACACAAGTTCTAGAATATTCTTCTAAGTCCAAAAGTTCTAGTGTGCCAGTGACATGCTGTCATATGAATCCCATTCTAGCCAAGTTCACTGGTGCTCATTTCCAGGAGGTGGGTCACCATTTGCTTGACCACTGTAAGTTGCAAAATCATCTCCTCGGACATGGAAGGGTTGAGATCTGCCGCAGTGAAGAGAGAGCACACTAAGCCAAAATCAAACAGCCATTTACCAACATGCCACATAATGAAATGGTCAAGCTGGATTTGTACCTCCACTATGTAGCATCATGTTACTCAGAGGAGTCGCATAGAGATGATTTAATCTCCAGACTTATTAAATGCTTACTAATTGACTTGACTGTCCATCCAAGAGGCGGAGTTTGGGTCTGCCACTAGCACCAAGGGTGAACCTGGAGACAAATAGCTCTGGTGACTTTACTGCTCAAGCCACCAGATGGCAATCAGAATTCAGATTACACCAGCCCCAAACTGTGCCACGGCTAATGACATCAAGCATGCCCAGGCCTCTCGAGGTCCTCTAAACTTTGGGCTTAAAATCTGGGGGAGAAGGGTAGCCTAAGAGTCACTAAAGGGGAATGAGGAGGCAGGGAGCAAGAAATCATTAAGTACCTGTTATTCTTCAGGCCATTTACAATTTTTTTTATTAGATACTCACATCTGGGGATTCCCATTTTAATTTGAAGAAACTGAGGCAGACAGGAGAAATAACTTGCCCAGGGTTACACAGTAGTAAATGTCTGAGGTTGGATTTGAACCCAGATCTGCCTGACTCCAGGTACAATACTGTAGCCACTGTATCACCTAGCTGCCTCTAGGAAAGATGTAGATTCAAGTCCTACCCTACCTATGTGAATGTGGGCAAGTCCCTTAATATCTCAAGACTCCAGACAGCTTTCTATGGTTTTAGACCATTATAACATGAGTATGGTGAGAAAACGGACCTGGTTCCTGGTAGGTGCTTAATAATTGTTCCCTGACCAATGTGCAGAGAATGGGCCAGTCTGCCTCAATAGCAGTCCTTATCAACAGTTCCCTGCAAACCAATAAAGCTCCCTCTGATGGTCAAGAAGAGGAAAGAAAGGATGGAAGGAAGGAAAGAATGAAGAGGAAGAGAGAAGAGGAGAAAAGTGAAAGTAAAAGAAGAAAGAAAGAAAGAAAGAAAGAAAGAAAGAAAGAAAGAAAGAAAGAAAGAAAGAAAGAAAGAAAGAAAGAAAGAAAGAAAGAGGAAAGGAGGAAGGAAGGGAGGGAGGGAGGAAGGGAGGAAGGGAAGAGGGGAGGAAGAAAAGGAGGTTAAAAAAAGAAATGAAATTTAGCAGAGTAGATTAATCCCAAAAATATCTCCTAACTCTCCCTCATCTCCTGCCCCCACTAACTTTTGCAGGAGACTTTTTTAGTCTGGACTTCAGGCCTTCCCACTGAAGGACTTTCTGCATATATCTTGTTTATTATATACACCTAAGTGGTTTACATGTGATCTCCTCTTTTGGAATGGGAGCACCCTGAGGAGGTGGATTGTATTTTGGCATGCCTTGATATCTTCAGCTCTTCACCAGGACCTAAAAACATAGTAAGCCTTTAATAAAGTGTATTTCTCCTAGCATAGTCCCAAAGAACTCAGTCACTCACCCTCTAGCCTGGCACCCCATAGCATGGTCACACCCGACCCTGATCTAAGCTACTAAAGCGACCCATCCACTGAGTTCCATCCTTCATTTTCAAGCATAACCAACATACCCAAAGGCCATCCCCAAGCATCCATTAAACAAAAGGAGAAAAGGGGAAATATCTCCCCCTCTTACTGAGAGGACTCCTTGACCAGAATGTCAAATTGGGGGATGAGAGCGGGAGGTTTGCATTCAGATGCTGGGTAGATCCTTGCCCTGGCCAGGTCCCAGGAAATTCCTTCTCAGGTATCCATGAAGACCCAATCAATGTGTATCCTAGTCTTGCATCCTGAGAGCCTTCATCTACTGAAAACAGGATCCCCTGCAAAATGTTGCAGCACCTCTTTTCAAAGACCTGGCAGGAAACAAGACTTAGGCACCATCTTCTGGCAGCTTCCTTTCTATAGACCTTCTGTAGGCTATTCAGCTCCTCACATAGGAGGAACCAGGTACCTGCTGACTAGTGGAAAGGCACTGCAGGGAGGGCAGAGTTGAGATATGTTAACACTGACTATGAATTGCTTGTGGTCACATTCAGAACTACAGCCTTGGGGGAAGGGAATATAGAACACAGGCTTCCTTCCTGAACCTCCAGAATCATCAAAGAGGCTCTCTCCTTCCTCCAGATTCTGTGGCACCCATTGATTTTTCTAGGGAGATGCTCCTTTCTGCTACCCCCCACAAGGGTACAGGAAAGGGGGCAACCTCTTCTAGTGTTGATGTATCAACAATAGGACTGTCTTCTGTGATTATAACTTTGCCCCTACACACATATCTACACCTACTGAATTTGCCCAAGGTATAATTAAGGGTATTTCCGATGCTAATTACTTTATCAAAGATAACATTTTTTTCTGGTATTCTTCCTAATATTTTTTTTAAATTATTATTTTTTGTTAATTTTAATTTTTTTTCTCTCCCCTTTACTTTATCACTCAAGCGAGTCTATATTTTGTGGGGGGGGTATTCTGTTTACTCTTAAGCAAGAATATTTCATTAATGCATAAAAAACATTATTTGTACAAAAAGAGAATAATGAATATTAAAAAATAAATAAAAAATACACCATTAAAAAAATTCATCGGTGATATATGATGACCCAAGATCGAATTTAAGTCTTCTTTTTCAGTCTTCCATTAATAGAGCAGAAACAAAAGGGACCCAGATATGGGAGCTCCAAATCTTCCCAGGATAAGTAAAACCTAGATTACGGCTAGGAAACTTATCAAAATAGATTTTGGTTAAGTTGGATAAAAAATGGAGTGAAAGAGGCTGATGTTTGTTGCTGAACCTCTGGACATACCAATTAATATTGTTCTTTTCCATTGTCACAGATTCTTTCCCTCCCATATGCCCCCACCGACCCAGTTCCAGCCAGTCACTTTGTATGGAGCATAGATCACAAGCTAGATAGGACAAGAGTATGAATGACTTAGTACAGACTCATCACCACCACTGGCTTGTTCCAAGAAGAATCCACGGGCCTTCAGTTGCCATCATCATCGTCATCATCACATACTTCTGATGATAAGATCATAAATTCAAAGTTACAGGGAATATTAGAGATTATGCAATCTAATACTTTCATTTTATAGTTGAGGAAATTGACTTTCCCAAGGCCACGTGTGCATTAAGTATAAGAGACGGAGTATGAACTAGGGTCTCCCAGCCATCTTTTCATTGCCTCACTACACAAATCTCCATTAGGAGAAGCGCCATTCTGTTTGATAGAATTCTGGCTAACCTGGCTCTTCCTACACATGTTTTACAATCCGGACTCTGGTATTTGAGAATGACAAAGTTTTTGAAGTGGAGATCCTAACCTTAGATTAGTATAGGTAGGTTTCAATTTCCTTTGTTCAATTCTTGGTTCAAACTCACCTATTTCTGCTTAACCCATCGAATCCCAACTCTACTCATATTCAGTCTAAGATTTAGCAATCAGATCCAGTTTGTAGATTCTTGTGGAATGCAGAGAATCTTTCACCAGGGACTGATCTAGCTACTAACCCTACCCCGTGCATAAGTTAAATAAGATCTAGAACAAAGGTTTTCAGAGTTGATTATCAAATGTGATTTAAAATTGGGTGCATGTTTACTCGATTCTGTTCATATCTTACCACAATTGAGTAAGGAGGCATATTCTCCCATTTCACATAGTGGCTATGACAAAGCTACCTCAGACTCACAGTACTCAGTGGGTCTGAAATTACTTAAAATTACAACTTACAAACGTCACCTCCTCATTTAATTTTAATGCATTTAATTTTACTAATCAAAGAGCATCATTCAATTCATAGACATTTACTAAAAGATGGCATAACAGGAAAAATAACAACATTCTTTTATTAAACCAATGGAACACTCTCCCCCAAACACTATCAAGGGAAGGAGTAGAAACACATAAGGGCCACATATAAAAAGGATGACATGTAGGAAACACATGCATAGAAAGGTAATACTTCAGGACCTCCAATATCTTCTGGTGATTTCGTCATAACATTCTGACAGGCCTGTTCTCTACTAATCTCAGGTGACTATGACCTTTGCCGGGTGAGCTGATTCTGCCAGACCTGTCAGTGTGGTATAGAACCCCTTCTGGGTAGTATTATTCCTAGTTCTGTTCTCTTGGGCATTGTGGTGGCCCTTGGTCACAGTCAGGTACCTATCTATTGAAATTCCTCTCTGTTTCTAGCTTCTAATTTCTTCTAACACTCACTGATGGCAGATCCCCATACAATAGACTCCTCCCTTTTCTCCTACCTTCTCTTCCATAAAAAGTTGTCTTTCCTGTGTTCTATTTCCTGAAGGATCTTAGCAGGATGATAGTGATGGTAGTATGTATTAATCATAAGCCAATCTTTCTAATTAAGATTCTCCTAGGAATACTTAGACATAGAGAGAATATCTTAACCCAGCTAAATCACTTTCTCTTTAAGAAGATTTTGAAAGATTAAGGGAATAATGAAATAGAACTCATTTCTTCTATTTTGTTAGGGGTTTTTTGCAAGGCAAATGGGGTTAAGTGGCTTGCCCAAGGCCACCCAGCTAGGTAATTAAGTGTCTGAAGTCAAATTCGAACTCAGGTCCTCCTGACTTCAGGACCAGTGCTCTATCTACTGCTCCACTTAGCCACCCCTTGAAATAGAACCCATTTTACCAAGTGTTCCAGGTCATTGGCGATGATGCTTTTGGTGAGGCAGTCTTCTGGGCTCTTTCCTAAACCCACAAAGTATAATTGACTTCCTTTTTCACCCATTAGAAAACAGTTCCCACATTTGAGCACATTTAGAAACAATTTGAATCTAGCCATGTCCCATTCCCATCCAAACACACACACATTCCTATAACAAGCTGCTATTTCAACTCTATGATTATATTCTTTTATAGACCTTTGGTAAATACTACTGGTACATATTTGCCTAAATAGGAAAGGGAAAACACTGTTCAGGGGACATCTGTGGTACCGTGATATTAAATCCATGGCTGTGGTAAATGTTTGAAGCAGTTGCACTGTGCTTTTCATTTTTAATGATTTATTATAAACAATATTAAACATGAATACTGCCAATTAAATTTGCTTTGCAACTATTTACATTTAAATAAATGAATTGCAAGGCGTAAAATGTCACAACAGCTTTTTAATTACTTCAGTTAAATCTCCATGAGGATTCTTTGGCCATTCATCTTTGTTTACTTTTCTTCTTAAATGATGGGAAATGAGAGAGAACCTGGGATAATAGATAGGAGACTATGTGTGGATTGAGAAAATCCCAGGTTCAAGTACTGCTTCTAACTCATTAACTATAGCATTTGTTCGATTGTTTCAGTCATGTACAACTTTTTGTGACCCTATTTGGGATTTCCTTGGTTCTGGAGGGGTTTGCCATGTCCTTCTCCAGCTCATTTGTAGATGAGGAAACTGAGGCAAATAGGGTTAAATGACTTGCCATAGGTCACACAGTTGGAAATAAGTTTGAGGTCAGATTTGAACTCAGGAAGATGAGTCTTTTTTGAAGAACTGTTGTTATTCAGTCATGTCTGACTCATCATGACCCCTTAAATCATACTATCCATGGGGTTTTCTTCGCCATGCCACTGAAGTGGTTTGCCATTTTCTTCTCCAGTGGATTAAGACAAAGAGAAGTTAAGTGATTTGCCTAGGGTCACATAGCTAGTAAGTGTGAAAGGTCAAATTTGAATTCAGATCTTTTTTGGCCCAGACCCAGAGTGCTATCCACTGAGTCATCTAGCTAACATGGTAGACATGTAATTTCAACTCTCAATGACTTAGGCAACTCTTTACAATGGTAAGTATTTCCATCTCTAGTGTAAAAGAAACTGATTAAATATATGATCTGGGGACAATAGCTAGAGATGGGATCAGGTGCACATGTAGAAGAATGACCTTGGCAAGAAAAAGTTCCACTCCTTGTCGGAGAATGGGGCCAAGAGAGGAGAGGTTGGGATAAAGTCAAGAGGTTTGGAGATGAAATGCAGGAGGAAATGAGATTTCTCTAAAATGACCTCAATTTTTTTTCTGTATTATAAGAGGCAAGATCTTCAGATGAGGGAGATTAGGGAGGTGGGGCAGGCCTTGAGAAGGAAGAAAAGGTTAGAAATGACTCCTATGGGGAGTGCCAAGGAACCAATCAGGGAAGAAGAAAAGACCGCCCTTGCTGCAATAAAGGCTAACATGATATTTATAACTTAAATTGGACAGTATAACTATCAAGTCAGAAAGGTTCTGGAATTTCTTCTAAATTTCATTCAGCCGTTCATGAAAAGAGGAGGAGGAAGACAATCATGGTAATAATTCAGAGTTAGGTTTGGGAAGAGAAGAGTGGTAATAGGACAGGTGAAAGGTGATAGGCCATGCAAAATCATAGATGATAGGGATTGAAAAGCAGAGGGCAGACTATTCCCTTTAATTTAGAAAGACCAGATATCTTATTGTCTGATCTTGTTATTCCTTAAGGATATGATTTCTCTCTCATCACACCCAATTTGGATCAATGTACAACATGGAAACAATGTAAAGACTGACAGATTGCTTTCCTTGGGGGGGAGGGAAGTAAGATTAGAGGGAAAAATTATAAAACACAAATAATATCTTTAACAAAAAATAAAGCAGAGGGCAGTGCCAAGTTGGCCAAGAATGGGCTGAGGAATGGTCAATACAGGGAGTGCTGCCCAAGAACAGCGTGGAGAACTGCCAGGAGAACAGAGGTCTGTACACAGTGTTCACTGATATGACCAGTGTTCACCAATCTGACTTTGAAAGTGTCCATCAAGAGAGTTTGTAGATCATGTGAAACATTTGGTTGATCAGAGAAGTTCATCAGTATGGTACACCACTTTCATGACAGTATGTTTGCAGAGCTTCTGGAAAATGGATGATGCTCTAACTCTTTCCCAGTTACCAATGGAGTTCTTAGCAAGCTTGTATGTTTGTTCCCATGCTTTTAGCATGATATTTTCAACAGTGTTGTCAGCAAGAACATAAACAACATCAAAGTGAGCTGCCACAGTAAATCGTTTCACTTGCAAAGGCTAAAACCCAAACTAAAGTAGAGGGAGAGTTGATACGCAACTTTTTGTTCATAGTTGATTATACACTCAATGCAATCTCTGAAGCTGGGATGTAACAGAATATATGGATCAGATGTCTAGGGCTCATGTTCATTTTGATCCAACAATCAACGCCCTCCCCCCAAAACAACCCAGATGTTCTCCCCTCAGTCAATAGCACATTTTTTATTTATAGAATCATTAGTTCTAACAAATAGAAAAAAAATGAATGCTATGGATAAGTTAGGGATATACAAATAGATAATGAGGTTGACACATGCAATGCCAGAGCTAGCTCAATGTTTGCAAGACCCTGAAAGAATGTATAAGAGAAAAGAGATAATAGGCTGCTTACATAACTGAGGATCTACAGAACCATTGTTCTAACCTCATTGTTTAATGGACAGTTTATCTGTGCCATGAGAAGAAACTGAATTGCTTCCATTTGATTTATCTTGGGAAGATTCTGAAGATCATCTGGAAGACAAGATACCAGACACTGAGGTCCTATTTTGAACAGAACTACCAAGCATTCAAACTCTACTTCAGAGAGCATAACTCTGATGGGCTAGCCATGTTGTTTGAATGGCAATTATCTTCTCGTCAGAGACTGGTTTATGGGAAAACTCACCCAAGGTAGGCACTCACATGGAAGAAGTGATACAACTCAAGGTCTTTGTGATAAACTTTGGAATTGACTGTGGGACATGGGAGCCACTGGCATAGGACCACCCGGCATGGTGTGTTCTCATCAAAAAAGGTGCTTTGAGGAAAGCAGAACTGAACCAACTCCAAAGAAATGGGAGATGCACAAATTTAGAGACATCTCCATCCCAAATGTCCATAGGGTCTATTCATGCCCAATTTGTAGTAAAGCCTTCTGAGCTCATATTGGTCTGATTAGCCATTGTCTGACACACTGTATCTTGACCCCAATGTAGTGTTGTTATTTGGTCCTCTTCTGGGAGGAAGGACAACAGCCAACCAGAAACTAAATTTCAGCAGTTTTAGAAGTGAGAAACAGGTGAGGAAGTGAAGGCAATTAATGCAAGGTGCATCTTGTTTTCTAGGAGTTTGACTTTGGATGAAAAAAAGACATTAAGGGAAGGGCAGGGTCAATGGATTTTTTTAAGGATGAGGGCAATCTAGATAGCTTTGCAGGAGCCAGGATACAAATTGACTCTGGATATATCATTAAGTCAACTTTCATGGTATGCCAGTACAGTGACCCAGGCTTATTAGGGTTGAGTCTGCTTCCAAGGAGACTTTAAGACAGTAGACCTTGGATTAATAATGATGATGATGGGGGCACCTAGGTGGCACAGTGGATAAAGCACGAGCCCTGAAGTCAGGAGTACCTGGGTTCAAATCCGGTCTCAGACACTTAATAATTACCTAGATGTGTGGCCTTGGGCAAGCCACTTAACTCCATTTGCCTTGCAAAAAAAACCTAAAAAAATGATGATGATGACATTTGTCCTTCATTTTTGTAGAAGACCACAACATCAGGGAGGTGATGCCCTGACAGGCATGTGAATTGGATTTGAATACTGTGCTAAGTCACTAGCCTCACTTTCTCCTCCAGAGTCATCTGGGTCCAGTGGCCAGATATGAATCAGGACAACTGGAGAAGACCCTGAATATGAAGCAATCAGAGGGAAGTGACTTGCCCAAAGTCACACAGCTAGTAAGAGTCAAGTGTCTTGGGTTATATTTGAACTCCTGTCCTCCTGACTCCAAGACCAGTGCTCTATTTACTGTACCACCTACCTTCCCTTAAACCCTGGACTAGAGCTTAGAGGTCAGCTAGACCTCTACTAACCTCAAGACATTTTAACAGTTCTCTTTGAAATCTTGAATCTCTTGAAATCTCCCTTGCATAGTTCAAGTTAGTTATGGACTGATGCTATGAAGTTTGTTAATGGTGCTATGGATGAAGAAGGAGGGAAAGTCTAAGGGAGAAAAGGAAAGAGATAAACTTAAATGTCTTCCAAGTCTAAGATTCTTCAGGTCCCTTGATACTTTTTAAATTATAAAACTATATCTTTATTCATCAAAATGGCAAGGATAGATGTACTTTTCTTTATTCCATTCAAATTTTTTAGCATAGATTTTAGCTACTTTGACGTAACATCTTTCTTTTTAAAATGCTATTTTTGAGGAAATAGTCAACGAACACCAAAACCAACCTCTCACAAAGTACGTCCTGTGAAAATAGTTTGGCAAAAATTGCTTAATTATACCAATGGCATGTGTCACTTTCACTTTTCAAGTTTACTGATTGTTAACAGAAAGGAAGGATGTGTGCTGTGCCGTTGATAGTTTGGTATTAACATTTTCCATTGTTTTTGACCTGAGTTGTGTTCCCTTTTATGGTTATCTCCAAATACATCTCTGTAACTACCCATGTGTTCATCTGGCTCTGCTTTCTTTGCTCCACATCACTTCATAAAGCCTCTCTGAAGTCTTCATATTTTTCTTTTCTTATAGTGCAATATTTTATTATATCCACATATTCACCCACATTAAATATATTCTTGGTTTCCAATTTTTTTGTCACCACAAATAATAATAATTATATTTTATATAGCTATTTAAATTTTATAGAGTATTTCGCCAATCCTATCTGTTCTGATCCTTATAACAACTCTGGGAAAATGGGTATTAATAATGATATTTACATAGTGCTTAACTGTGTGCTAATAACTGTGCTAAAAATTTTACAATTATTTCAATGTGATCATAAGGAGATTAAATATGAGATCAATGAGATCAAATGAGGATGCTCACAACAATCCTAGAGGGCAGGTGCTATTATTGCCATTGTACAGATGAGAAAACTGAGACAGAGGTCAAATGTCTGGTTCAGGATCACAAAGCTTCTAAGCATGTGAGGCTATATTTGAATTCAGGACTTCGTGACTCCATATACAAGGGCTCTATCCACTGAGCCACCAGTATCACAAATATTCTGTTACTAATATTTTCTTCATGTGAGTCTTCTCTTGTTATCATTAGTATCCTTGGAGTACAATTTCAGTAATGGGTGTCTGAATCAAAGATATGAACAACAGAGTAACTTTTCTTGCATAACTCCAAGGTCTTTTCCAGAAAATATCAGGAGTAGATGAGGACCTGTCTTCCCAGAGTTCCTCCAACACTGAATTGTCCTTTCTCTTACTATTTTTGGTGATGACAAGTGCAAAATGTTTCTTTCATTATTACTGATTGAGAATACTTTTTTCAAGATTAATAATTTGCATTGGTTCTTTTGAAAAATGCCTCATATTCTTTGGCTGCTTCTCTGTTGGTGCCTGACTCTTCAACTCAAACATGCCAATCTCCTCTAGTTCCTGTTTGACAGACTTTTATTGGAGTTGTTAAATAGAAGAATTGTTTTCATCAGTCATTTTCCTTCTCCAAGTAGCATTATTTGTGTTTATACTGAGGTTTTAAAAGTATTATATACATATATATATATATATATATGATCACAACAATATTTTTTGTATTTTGTAATTGTTTCATTCCTGATTAAAATATGTTTAACTCTCCAAAATTATAAAAGACAAAGTTTTTCATTCTCCTGTAATTTTTGGTGAATTTTTTGCTATTACTTCTTTTATCCAGATGAAATTTATTACAATGCATGATATACGATCCTGATCTAAACTTATTTTCTACTAAAATTATTTCAAAACTTTTTAATGGTACTTGTTGAATGTTCTTTTATGCTTACTTCTCTCACTTCTTTTTTCAATAGTTCCCTTCTCCTTACCCTGAATGTTCTTAGGCAATAGATATTTAACAAATAAGCAATATAGGTGATGAGGAACCCTTCTCTTCTGCCCCGATGTCTAGAGGCCAATTTCCCCCATGCATTGGACACTTTCTCTCAGGTGAATGTTTACTGCATCCCTGTCTGTCTCTGCCTGAAAGACCCCGAACCTCAATCCATTCCAACCCTTAGGTCCCATTTCCCTCTCCCCAACATTCAGTGTTCAGGAACCATCTGCCCTACCATTGCTTCCCAAGATCCACTGGCCCTTTACATCTTCCCTACTTGGCTTTGTCATCTGCCATAAAGTGAATCCTCCTTTATGTATTTCTCCCCTAATTAGAATGTGAACCACAGGAAAGCAGTTCTGTCTCAATTTTCTATTAGTATCTTCAATGTTCAGCATAATATTTGGTACTCATTAAGCACTTAGCTAGATGCTTTTCTATTCATTTCAGTCTTGGGCTTATCAAAAACAAGACTGCTGTCTGAGTTTGTTCTGTCTTGTTTATCCCATCTATTACCCTACCAGTCTATTTTCTATTCTAAAAATTGATAATGAATGCTTTGAGATATAATTTGTTATCTGGTAAAGAAAAACACTTTTCATTCTGACATTTTCCTGGCTATTTACTTTGATATTCTTGACCTTTGGTTCTTCGATAAGAATCTTGCTGTCATTTAACTTAATTCTACAAGATAGTCCTCTTGATACTTTGATGGTAATAGTACTAAACCTTTATATTAATTTGAGAAGCAACATAATTTATATTATGTCATTTTGGCCCAGCTAAGAAAAATGAATGTCCTAATAATTACTTGGGACTTCCTTTATTTCTTGAAAATTGGTTGGAAATAATATTTATACAAGCCCTATGAGTCATGTGTGTCTTGGAAGGTTAATTCCTTAGATGCTTAATGCATTTATTTTATGATTTTTAAATGGATTTTCCCATCTATCTTCCTCTCTCTGGGTTTTATTAGTAACATAGA
Organism: Macrotis lagotis; assembly: GCF_037893015.1. Taxonomy (NCBI): domain Eukaryota; kingdom Metazoa; phylum Chordata; class Mammalia; order Peramelemorphia; family Peramelidae; genus Macrotis; species Macrotis lagotis. The sequence continues at coordinate 29,276,291 of NC_133664.1, forward strand.
AAAATGCCAATCATTTGAGGTTAGATTATAGATATTAGCACTTTAATGAAGTTATGAATTGCTTTGGTTAATGCTTCTGTTTATTTGACAGGGTTTTTAAGTAAAATCTTCAGGTAGTCCAGAAATTGAGATTATTTTGCTTCCTGTTTGCTTATGTTTATTCTCCCAATATATTTCCCTTGACCCATTGCTGTGTCTGACACTTCTAGTACCTTGTCAAATTAGAATGGAATCAATGGACATCCTTACTTCATTCCCATTCTTATTGGGATATCTTGAAATGTTTTCTTTCTTTTGCAAAAAAATATTATTTATTTTCAACATTCTTTTTAAAAAATATGGGTTCCAAATTCTCTCCTTCCCACCCCATACAATTCATTGCAAAGGCAAGAACTAGCATACCAATTATACATGTGAAATCATTAAAATAAGCAAACAAATACAGGAAAAAATAATGAATATGAAAACAGTATACTTTGGTCTTCAATCAGTCTCTACCAGTTTTTTCTCTGGAGGAGAAGAGCATTTTTCATAAGTCCTTCAGAATTGTCCTAGATCACTGTAGCATTGTGTAATATTGCTGTTACTATATACAATGTTCTCCTACTTCTCTTCATTTCACTTTGCCTCAGTTTATGCAAGGCTTCCCAGGAATTTTGTTGAACCATCCTTGTCATTTCTTATAGCACAATAGAATTGCAACAAAATTGTATACCACAATTTGCTCAGTCATTCCCCATTTGGTAGGCATTCCCCATGATTTCCAGTTCTTTGACAACACAAAAAGAACTACAAGAAATATTTTTGCACATAAAGGTCCTTCTTTTTCTTTTTCTTTTGTCCCTTTGGGATAGGGGCTTAGTTGCTGGAGCAAAGGGTATGCACAGTTTTATAGCCCTTTGGGCATAGTTCTAAATTGCTCTCCAGAATGGTTAGATCACTTCAAAGTTATTCCTTAAATAGTGCACTATTGTCTTAATTTTTTCATATTCCCTCCAAAATGTGTCTTTTCCCATTTCTGTCATATTAGCTAATCCAATAAGTGTGACATGATACCTTAGAGTTGTTTTAATTTGCATTTCTCTCATCGATAGTGATTTAGAACACTTTTATATGACTATAGATGATTATACACTTTTAGATGACTATAGAAAAACCTATAGTTTTTTTTATGAAAACTGTTTATATCATTTGTTCCTTTATCAATTGGGGAATGACGTGTATCCTTAAACAATTGATTCAGTTCTCTCTATATATATGAAAGATAAGGCCTTTATCAGGGGCATTTGCTGTAAAAATTTTCCCAGATTCCTGCTTTCCTTGAAATCTTTGCTGCATTGGTTTTGTTTGTGTAAAACCTTTTTAATTTAATGTAATCTAAATTATTCATTTAACATCCTGTGATCCTTTCTCTCTCTCTCTTGCTTGGCCATAAAAACTTTCCCTTATCCATAAAATCTGAGAGTATAATTTTCTAATCTCCTATAATGTGCTTAGGATATTACTTTTTATGTCTGAATCAGTTGCCTATTTTGACTTTATCTTGGTATATGATGTGAGATGTTGGCCTACTCTTTTTAAAACTATACTTTCTTGCGGCAGCTAGGCGGCGCAGTGGATAAAGCACTGGCCCAGGAGTCAGGAGGACCTGGGTTCAAATCTGATCTCTGACACTTAATAATTACCTAGCTGTGCGGCCTTGGGCAAGCCACTTAACCCTGTTTGCCTTGCAAAAACCTAAAAAGAAAAATTATACTTTCCGCCAAACCGGTTTTTCCAGTAGTTTTTGTCAAATAGTTCTTATCCCCAAAGCCTGGATCTTTGGGTCTATCAAGCAAGAAATTACTGTGGTCCTTTACTACTATATAATCTCTACTTACTCTAGTCCACTGATCCACCTTTCTATTTCCTAGCCAGTACCAAATTGTTCTGATAATTACTACTTTGTAGGACAGTTTGAAATCTGATACTACAAGACCACTTCCTTCATATTTTTAAAAATCTCCTTGCTGTTCTTTTACACCCTAGTCTTCCAGATGAATTTTGTTATTATTTTTTCTAGCATTTTAACATAATTTTTTGGTATCTTGATTAGCATGGCAATAAGTTAATTAATTTAGGGAGAATTGTCATTTTTATTAATGAGCAATGGATAGTTTTCCATTTATTTAGATCTGTCTTTATATATGGGGAAAGTATTTTTTAATCGTGTTCATATAATTCCTGGGTTTGCTTTAGCTAAGTATGTAATTTTGCCTGCAGGTATTTTAAACAGAATTTCTATTTCTTTCTCTTCCTGATGGATTTTTGTTGACAATAAATAGAAATACTAATGATTTGTATGCACTAATTTCATATCCTGCAACTATGGTAAAGCTGTTAATTGTTTCAACTAATTTGTAAACTATTTTTCTAGGATTCTCCAGCTATGTTACCCCATTGCTGCAGAGTGGTGGCCTTATTTCCTCGCTATCTATTCTAATTTCTTCCATTTCTTGGGGTATTTTTACTTTTCTTGTCTTTTTTTATCTTTCTTGTCTTTGTCTTTCTTGTCTTATTGTTACAATTAGCCTTTCTAGCAAAATACTGAATAATAGTGGTGATAAGGTGCCATCCTTGCTTCACCTTAGCTTATCATCATTATAGATAATGTTTGCTGGTGATTTTAGATAGATATTAATTATCATTTTAAGGAAATCTCCATTTATTCATAGATGTTCTGGTGTTTTTATAAATAAGTTTTATATTTTATCAAAAAAACTTTCTGCATTTATTGAGATAATCATGATTTTTGTAGTTTTATTATTGATATGGTCAATTGTGCTGATAGTCTCTCTAATACTGAGCATTGCTGTTATCTTGTTAGTACTTTCTCTAAAACTTTTATTTATTTATTTTATATTTATTATGGAAATTGGTCTAAAGTCTTCTTTCTCTCTTTTTGCTCTTCTTGGCTTCACTATAAGTACCTTATTTGTAACCTAAAAGAAATTTAGTAGGACTCTATCTCTTCCAGTTGTTCTAAACAGTTGTATAGTATTTAAATGAATCTTTCTTAAATATTTGGTAGATATTTGCTAATCCTTCTGGTCCTAGGCTTTTTATCTTAGGGAATTCATCAATAGCCTGATAATGCCTTTTTCTAAGATAAGGTGAAGTATATATTTCCTCTTCTGTCAATTTGGGTCTTTTATATTTTTGTAAATATTCATCCTGTCTTTTAGGTTTATAGATTTCTAGTCATATAATTGGGCAAAATAACTCCTAATAATTGCTTTAATCTCATCTTCTTTGGTGGCACATTAACCCTTTATATTTTTGAACCTTATAATTAGTTTGCTTTTTTCTCTTTTTTAAGTCAAATTAACCAATGATTTATTTATTTTGTTGGCTTTTCATAAAACTAATTCCTATTTTTACTTATTAGTTCAATTTTTTTATTTCAGTTTTATAAATCCCCCCCTTTGATTTTCAGGATTTCCAACTTGGTATTTAAAATTTAATTTTAATTTGTTTTTTTTCCAGTTCTTTTTTTATTGCCTGTTCAATTCATTGATCTACTCTTTTTCTACCTAATTGAGGTAAGTATTTAGAGATAAACATTTCCACCTAGGTAATGCTTTGGCTTCATGCATAAATTTTGATATGCTGTCTCATTATTGTCATTCTCTATAATGAAATTATTGATTATGTCTATGATTTGTTCTTTGGGACAATTCAGCCAGTTGGGGGGTACCCCAATCTGTCATCTTGATTTTGCTTCTCTGAGGCATTACTTTAAAGTTGTTTGGAGGGGAATGCTGGGAGAGTTCAGTTGAAATGCAGTCTGTACTCCACCATCTTGACTCCAATCTCTTGAAGTTTTCTCCCACTAAAAATAATGCCAGTTTGCAGGTTTAGATAAATGTTTTTATAGTAATGTGATTAATGAAAATTCTTGTCCTATACATTTCAGTTTGGGGGGTGGGGAATAAATGAGTGCTGTATTTTTGCAAAGACCTTTTGTTTTCCTTCAGTAATCAGAATAACATGATGGCTGCTTGTTGTAGCTATGCTTTATTATACTGAAAGTATTCCTAATACTAAATAATGCAAGGTCAAACAATGGTGCCTCAATTTCTCTTCTATGGATTTCCATCCAAGTTGACATCAAATCATTAATAACTAACCTTTGGGTCTGGTTAATCACTCAGTTAAACTTCATCTAATTGTATCTTCATCCAGAAAACTTCTTTTTATCTAGTCCACAAAGGTAGAATGAAGAAACAAGATTGGAGAGTGGATTGAGCACTAAACCTGGAATTCATATCTAGTGTATCTGTGTAATCCTGGGGAAGTCACCTAGCCTTTGTTTGTCTCAATTTCCTCTTCTGTAGAATGAGTATAAAAATAGAACCTACCTCCCAGGATTATTGTGAGGATCAAACAAGGTAAATATCGAAAAGTACTAGGTAAAAAGTAAGCTTTCATCATTATCATCATCATCATCATCATCTCATCATCATTAATGAGATCCTTTGTGAAGCATTTTGCTGAAATCTAATTATCCTATGTCTAAAATACAATGGGATAATATTTATAATGAAGCTTGCACATAGTAGGCACTCTGTAAATGGTTTTCTCCCATTCCCACCAAGTTGTTCCCCTTATCCACTAGTTGGCTTATTAGTATTATCCTCTAATTCTTTTCTTTATATCTACAGCACTTAGCAGAGTATCTAGCACACAGTAGACTATATATATATATATGTACATATATATATATATATATATATATATATATATATATATATAGTTGACTTGATAACTTTCTTTTATTTATTTTTTTTTCAAGGCAATGGGGTTAAGTGGCTTGCTAGGTCATTATTAAGTGTCTGAGGCTGGATTTGAACTCAGGTACTCCTGACTCTAAGGCCAGTGTTCTATCTACTGTGCCTCCTAGCTGCCCCCTGATAACTTTCTTCTCAAGAGTTCTCTTTTTCTTTTTCATGATAAGATTTAGGCATCATATCAGAACCACTTTGTTGTCTAGTCCCCATGTGATGGTTTTATGACCTGTTTCTTCCATCAGATTTCTTTCCTTCCCCCCTGTTACTGATTTTTGCTCTTTTTTTTTCTTTTCTTTCCCCCATTTTTTAAAGTCCTGGATGGCTCTGCAAGTTGATGAAGGAGAGCCATGCATAACTACTCAATGAATCATCTCATGGAACATCCTCCTTCACTAGTTCCAACAGTGAGTGGATTAATGAAGCACATTGACTCCATTTTGGAGGGGATTGCAATAAGGGGAAATTCTCTGTATTGCAGAGAAGAAAATTATCAATATGAAGTGCAATCAGTATAACAATAACTCACATTAACATAGTGCTTTAAAGCTTGCAAAATGCTTTCCTCCTTTTGGTTCAAAAGTAAAAATTTTTCAGAATTTAATGAGTATTTTTCTCCAGAAATTCTGAGATTTTTTTTTTATTTTTGCCCCCAAATTCAGGGTTTGATCTCTAATTAAGACCAAAGAGGGAGGTAAGAGAACTGATATTTTAAAATATGAAAAGTTCATTTCCCAGAGGAAGACACAGGCTTTGAATGATCATTAAATTTTTCTCTTGTTAGTCAAAAAGTTTTTCAGTGAAGCCATTTTACCATGAACATTATGTCTCATCAAAATTATGACCAGAAAAGATAATGAACATGGATTCATTTGCTGCTCTCGGCTTTATTAAGTTTGACATTGCTCAAGAAAGAACTACAACACAGCAGCACTTGACTATTGGCAACAAGCAAAACTCAGGTAGCTTTCAAATGCACCCCGATGACTTCTTTTTCTTAAAATATGCCTGTATTTATTCAGCATTGTTAATTGAATTTTGCAGATGACTCAAACCCTAAAACACCAAAACTTTCTTTTGAACTTAATCATATAAATGAGTAATTTTATAAACCATTTTACCTACTTCCTTGGCTTAATAATCATGCTGAATATAAAAAATTTTTCTTGATGATAGTGTCAATATTAATAATAATAATAATTCATACTTAAGTAACATTTTACAATTTGGAAAGCCCTTGATTCCCAGCCATCCTATTAGGCTCTAAGAGCTCATTAAGTTCATCAGTTCTTGTGCCAAGAGCAAATAGAAATGAATTAGGAGAAGTGAGTAAAATATTTTAGAATAGTGCTACTAAGGGATTTGTTTAAATACAGAAAACATGTTGAGATAGCGGTGGGGGGGGGCTCTGTATCTCTCCTCCTGTGCCATGAGGGACTCCATTGATTGCTCTCACTATGTTTATATTCTTGCTCATTCCCTGATCTGTTAGACATAGAAAAAACAAAAATCAAAAAACTTTGCTCTTCTCCCACTAAGATCATCAACAGATTAGTAAGTCTATGGGAGCTCTTTCTCCACTTCAGTGCTTCCTAGTTTGACCAAGATAAGGTACACTAAGACTACCCATCTCCTCTGTTCTGAATAGGATGGCTTTCTTTACTTTCAAAGTCATTACTACTATCTTGATTGTCTTGTTATAAATATGATTCACAATAGACTTACAATCAACCTAAGCCTCCAAAACATTTTCTAGCCCCACCTTTCCTAACCTGAATGGAATGGTCAGGAGAACTAGAATCTCTGATGAGAGAGCTTGCTGAGCCCTTCTCAGGGTTACTCATTCACCTTTTGGTATCCCGTTGTTCATCCAACTCTCATCTATGGCTCCAAAAATCTCTAGTTTGCATAGTGGTCATATCCTGGTAAAACCATCTTTGTAGATGAGTTAAATCAGATTGAGAGGGACTGACATGCATCAAACCCCTCAGTGAGTTAGAAGGATGTCGACCCACAAGCATGTAAAGACTTCTCCCAGGTGAAATGGGCAGATTAGAGCAATTTGTTCCAATGGTCTTGAAGGCAGCTGAAGTAGCTACTTGGAGTTCTTAGAGTTTGGTCAGACATCAAAGATGCCAATGTCATCCACTTCATCCTGGGTCGTCGCCAGTCACCCTGACTTTTGTCTGCCATTGGACTTTGATGAGTCTGGAAGAGAGAGTGAGACTGATGATCTGTGCAGTTGTCTCACTTAATGCATGGGCAACTTATCACCCCATAATGTCATTAGTCTTCTTTGAAAATGGCCAAATAAGTTCTAAAGCTGATTTTTTAAATCCAAATATAAAATCTTGCATTCATTCCTTTTAAATGACATCTTATTCAATTCTGTTCTTTCTTTTTTTGTCTATTTGGGTATCAACTCAATGCTGACTCTTCCTCCCAATTCTGTGTCTTCTGTATTTGACAAGGAAGTCACAAATCTAACAACACTGAACAACACTGAATCAAACGCTGGTCTCTGAGACCTCCATCTTGATGTGAACCATCAATAACTATGTTTTGGATCTAGTCCCCCAACCCATTTGGAATCTGCCTGATGGTACTATCACTGAGCACACATCTCTCCATCTTGTCTGCAAAAACAGGTTGAGAAACTGTGGCAAAAAAAAAAAAAATTGCCTAAGTAGATTCCATTCACAGCATTCTTTTCATCTACCAGTCTAGTGACTGTCAAAATCAGTAATGAGCTTAGCCATTGCCAAGGAAGTCATATTTACTGCTTTTCCAGTGGCTTCTTTCTTATCTAAATACTTATTGCATATCTCCAGTGTTTTGTGTTTGTTTTCATTTTGTCTTAGAGGATATGGAGATCTGCCACAACCTTTGATCTATAAAATGGCCATTTGGAATTTGGATGGGGTTCCTTAGTCTTAAGGACATTGTTTTATAGGGCCTGGCAGGGTGGAGTTAAGTTTTATTTTATTTCATCATCCTACCCCTACCTGTCTCCCATATCAGGTTGGGGGGTGGAGGGGGAGCCGTAAGCCAACTAGAGACATGTCAAAAGAAAATGAGGTTGGACTTGTCAAAATCAGAAAGGCATTATTACATCAGGAGTTTGAAATTAACTGTATATATTTTATCAAAATTCACGTAGACTTTGTACCAAACATACTTTCTGCTACGTCTTTGGCCACTTATCTAGAAAAAGAAGAGTTTTTCAGGTCTATCTTATGTGCTTTGGATTAAAGATTTGTTCCTTAACAGACCAGGACAGCTAGGGCATTCCAAGTGACTTGTGGCAAAAGAACAGAAGGATGGGAGAGGGGGCAGTGATCACAAAGGGGCTCATTTCTGAGTGCATTTGGATATTAGATATCTGGAATTAAAGTAAGTAGATCTGAGATCCAGGTGGCTTTGCTCCCTTATTGCCCTGGTCATTTATTTTACCTAGCTCTCTCAACGTCAGACCAAGAGGTATCTATCAACTCCACTTTCAAGATTCTTGTTTCTGGCCTTTCCTTTCTGCTTTGTCTCATTTGAAGCTTCTAGTTTTCTGTGGGCCAAAAAACCATAAAACAAGGGTTATTAGAATGCATTGCTTAGTGAGGAATCTAAGGACATTCCTGTGGATATGGGTTTGGTGACATTTATTTTGACTTCTCACAGGCCTTTTATGATTCCTTCCTGATTCTTGACTGCTTTCCAAATAAGTTTTCCAAGAGAATGAACACTTAATAAGAGAGATTTATTGTAAATACATAACATGTCTGGAACACCTCAAAAGATTTCATTGTGAAATCTCTGAATACTCACACTAAAGAGCTCTTCTGATAACCAGAACAGAATCCTCTATTCTCACTGTTGTCAGAATCAGCAAACACTTTACCAAATATCCACAGAAAATGACATTATAGAATTCAGAGAATCATCAAATGTCGATCCATAAGGGAAGAGAACCAGTTCCATTATTTTACAGATGAGAAAACTGGCCCAGAATTGGGGAGAGACTCATTCAAGGTTATACAGAAGTGCCAGATTTGGTGGACTCTAGAAGCAGGAGACTTCAGTGATCATGAAATAAGGATTTGGAATTGAAGAACATATAGGCAAAATACTTTACATCTCCAGACCTCAGTTTCCCCATCTGCAGAATGGGAGTTGGCAACATACATGACCCCTTTAAGCTCTAAAGCTGTGTTCCTATCATCTAAACATAACAGTAGTATTGGCCAGTGCCAACCTTTAGTCGGCCTCCTAGGAGAAATGACTCAATCACCCAGCACCCCATCCCTCACAGCTATGTATGAATGTCTTATCACTTGTAAAGCTCTGCCCCTCATCCTCTTGATCTCTTTTTTCCCAAATCAAATGTATTTTCTTTGGCGTTGTTGTTGGGGAGTCATTTCTGTCCTGTCTATCTCATGGTGACCCCATTTGGGGTTTTCTTGGCAAAAATACTGGAGCAGTTTGACATTTCCTCTTCCAGTTCCCATTTTGCACATGGGAAACTGCAGCAAACAGGAATAAGTGACTTGACCAGGGTCACACAGCTTGAAAATATCTGAGGCCAGATTTGACCCCCTGCCTCCTCGCTTGGCTACCATAGATCCTTGGTCTCTGGTCTTTCTCCTTCAAAAATTCCTTGAACCTTCTCTATAAACCCTAGAGACCAAGAGGACAGTAGAAATTGGGAATTCTGGTGAGGGTCCAGGATACCTCCTTTTCCACAACATATTAATTTGCTTTGGTTCCTTTCTCCTTTCAGAGTGTTCATAACCAGGGGAGGCTGTAGGGAGCTCTCTAGCTCCAGACAATTGGTGGTTAGATTTCCATTGTTAGCATCACACCTCAGAAAACAGCAAACACTTCATAATGGAGCTTGATTTATTGTTTTGTTCATTGTCTAGACTTTTCAAAGTGATGGAGATTAAGCTGGAATATGCGGCAAACATACTTTTTCTGGAGACCCAAATGTTAAACTATTACTAGCACACCACTGCTTATAACCAAACAGTCAGACAATGAAGGGTTTACTCAATTTATGGTAATCCAGTTTATAAGATTGAAATGGCATGATGATTCATGCTATAAAAATATCCCCCATAGGTTCTCCTGGATTCAGAATCCCCTCTATTGGTGTTAAAGGAAATTTCTGGTCTATTAATTATTTGAGAGAGAGACTGGGAGTAGAATGGGGCTGAGTGAAAAGAAATAAATCAGATTTGAAGTTCTTCAAAGCCCCTCTCAATTATATATGACTCAGCCATGACAATCATCTCAGCCAGCAGGGAAATATGCTTGATTTTTAAGAAACACTCTTATTTGCAATCTTTCCTAGAAAAAGATGGATAATGAAAAAAAAAATCAAGATATGCCTTAAAAGACAATCTTGTTTTTCTATTGGCATCCTATCCAGTTTAGGAGAAATCAAGGAAAATTCTCAGGATGTTGGGAGGACGCCCTACGATAATCATATAGGAAGATACAACTAAGAATGGCAGAGTATGAGAAAGAAAGGATGGGTTACAACCTCCATCTTTGGAGGGAATGTCCACTTGGGATGAATAAAGTATAGTAAATTGGCATTCTGAAAGGCCTTTAAGGTATGCTAAGAGTTTTGTATATGATCCCACAGAGCCGAGGATGGAGTCAGGAAGACCAGAGTTTTAATTCCGCCTTATATATTAATCATGTGATGCTGGACAAGTCATTTGATCTCTGTTTGCCTCAGTTACTTCATTTGTAACATGGGAGTAATGATAGAACCTATCTCATATGGTTGTTGCAAAATTCAAATGAGTTAACAATTAGAGTGCATTGCAAACTCTTACTGTCAGGAGGAAGAAAACTGAGGTATTAATATACCCATTTTAAAGGTGAAGCAACTAATATGTAATATAATTTACTCAGCATCCTGCATACTAGTGAGACACTGATTAAGGATTCCAATCTAGGTCCCTTAAACTAAGATACTGCTTATTACTATTATTTAATAAGTCATTAGTGAACACTCACTAAAAATTAAATGTGGTTCTCTACCGATCCCAGCCCATCCAAATCTGTGCAAGCTCAAAGAGACGAGGACAAAATTAAAGAGAAAAAGAAAAGAAAACCCAGCACCCCTTGGTGACCTGTTTGAATTTTCAAACATTAGTATGAAGATTTTGATCTTTCAAGTGGAAAGGTGATTATGTTCAACACTTGTTTTATATTGATGTAGTTGGAGGGTTATGCCTCTTCCTTCCTCATTTCAATGGTTTTCTTTAAAGTATTTTGTCATTAACAAGTGAAAAATTTTGTTTTGAAACACCACAAATACTAGGAGGATTCTGCAAGAGTTCAAATAGTGGGGGGGGGGAAAGAATGATGAGTGTACACTTGTCATATCTCTGAGGTCTAAATAAAAAGAAAAGACACAAACTGCAGGACTCAACCAATCCCTTATATGTCTTGATTTAGGAATTCCTGCAAGGAACCAGTTCCAAATCTTCAAATGACTTAGGAAATTTTTGGCTTGGTGCAAAGAGAACACGATGCCTTCCAAAGAGGAGAAGGTGGGTTTGGGCAGCTGGGCATAGATAAAATGTCAGCATCAAGAAACAATGGAGTCTTTAAAAACATCCTGAGCCCAAGGGCCTGTGCTTCCTTTTCTCATTCAGGTCCCTATTAATAAGCTCTGATACTCAATTTATCTCTTGTCTGGAACCAGAATTGTCATAAAGAGGTTGACTCCCATTGCAAAGCCCTTTAAGGGTGATGTTGTTTTGTCCAAATGTGTAGAGGCAAGTTTCTTAGATGCTAAAAGGATGAGGGAAGAAGGAAAAGTATAAAGATAAAGATCCATGAGATAAGCATATTCCATATCCCACCAAGAACAGCAAAATTAAATGTTTATCCCAATATTTTCACATTCTTGTTTCTCCCAGATTCAAATCCTGGTTCTCCAGCAATCACCTGCATAACTAACTGGCTCGACTCTAAATTGAGAGCATGCATTAGATAACCTCTGAGGTCCCTTGCATTTCTAAATTAATGATCCTAAGATCTGAGTTCACCTCTTGCCGTGAAAGGAAAGGCAAATACCTTCCCTTTTAAAATCCAAGTGGACTGGATAAGATGGCCTCTAATGGGAATTTAACAGTTTAAGATCTCTCTGTAAGAAGAGGCCTTACCCCTGTTTTTCTGTAGAGGTGAGGGTATAGAACACTATATGTATATTTACTTTTTTTCAATGTATTGTTCAGTTTTGCTGATTTTTTTCTCTTGTTTTTCTTTTTTTTTTTAAAGTTTTTGTATAATTAGATGATTCTATGTTATGTTATATAAATGTTATGGAGTACTATTGTTCTATAAAAAAATATGATAGGTCAGTCTCTAGAGAAGCATAGAAAAAATTACATGAACTGATGCTGAGTGAAGGGAGCAGCACCAAGAAAACATTGTACACATCAACAGCAACATTGGGAGCTGATCAACCTTAATGGAAGCAGCTCCTCTCAGCAGTTCAGAGACCCAGGACAACTCTGGGAGACTTGTTATGGACAACACTATCCACAACCAGACCAAAAAAACAACAAATCAAAAAACCACAGCATCTGAATGAACACTAAGTTCACTTATTTTTTAGGTTTTTGCAAGGCAAACGGGGTTAAGGAGGTTGCCTAAGGCCACACAGCTAGGTAATTATTAAGTGTCTGAGACTGGATTTGAACCCAGGTATTCCTGACTCCAAGGCTGGTGCTTTATCCACTACACCACCTAGCTGCCCCTAAGTTCACTTTTTAAAAGTTTCTCATGTGTTTTTTCCTTACTATTTCATGGTGTTCTTTCTTTTCCCTTAGGTCTAATTTCTCATACCAACATGATTGATAAACATGTTAAACATAAATGTACACTAGACTGTTCTTTGCTGAGGGGGGAAAGGGAGGGTGAAAGAAAAGTATTACTTATAAATATGCAAGTGGATGAATATTGAAAAACTTTCATCACATGCAATTGTAAAAATAAAATAAAATATCAATTAAAAATTGGGTGGTTCTTTGAGAGATTAGGGACAGGATTACAGGTGGATATTTAGACTATATTATAAACAAAAGATATAGATAAGGTTTTATTTAACAACAAAAAAAGAAAAGAATTCTCTTCTCCCCAAATTGAACAGACCTTAAACAAAGTCTCTCTTGTGAGGAGGGTGAAAGAGTTGTTTATTCAACAAAGGCATATACATATATGTATACACACACACACACACACACACACACATATATGTGTTCTCCCTGGAATTTATTTTGAAAACCAGTATGATTATTCCACAGGAAAATCCCCTCCCACTTACCTATCTACATGGTGGAGGAATAATAGACAAGACTTTATATCAAAGGCTGTTCATCTGCTCTGAGAACTCTCCAACATCCAGGGCCAGAAAATAATGATTATTTTTGGTGAACATTGACATATAGGAAGAGCAGGAACATCAGTCTTTGATCACAGGCATTTCAACTCAAGATGTAGTTTCCATCTTGGAGGAAATAACCCTCATTTTTTTAAAACAGAAAACACAAGAGCTGAAATCTTCCATTTATCAATAGCAAACATCTATATTTTTCCTTCCTTTTAGTAGATGGATAAAACATATCTCACCAAGAAACAGGGTTTAAACATCCATGCTCATTCCCCCAGGACTGCTCTCAGAAGAAAGAACAGGGTGAGAGAAAATTCAACTACCTGTTCTATCAGCATGGTACCTGACTTATAAATAGTCATTATCATGATTATCATTATGAATATTATTCATTCCTCTATTCATTACACCTAAAATATGAGAAAAATTCATTAAACTATTAAAATGATAGCTATATAGCAGTAAGCTTCATGCATCCGAAACCCCAAACTTGAATTGTGGCTTTGTGACTGGGAAAAACATTTCTGCTTTCCAAGTGTCTAAGTTTCTATTTCTGTAAGATGGAGATGATATAATACCAGTCCTTCCAGGATCACAAAGTGTGATGACTAAATGAGTGGCAATCAACAGTGCAGACTCTAAGCTAAGAATGAGGGATACAAAGGTAGGAAGAGCAGACCCTGCCCTCATTAAACTTACATTTAAATGGGGGAAGACAAGATGTACAAAGAAACAGAGTTGATAGAAGACATCCCTAAGGGGAAGGTACTTGTAGTTGGGGAAGGGTGAGCGAAGAAGAGAGAATTTGAAGTGAGGTTTGAAAGAAGAGGGGGGAAACCAAGAGATGAAGGGAAGGAAGAAGAGCTTTCCAGGTAGTGAGGAAAACCACCAACAAGGAATGGAGACAGGAGATGGAACCTATGGGAAGAAAGCCAAGTAGACCAGACCAATGACCCAGAGAATGTGAAGAATGTGGAAGGAAGCAATATTCAAGGAGACCAAAAAGTTAGGAAGGGGCCAGATTGAGAAGAGTCTTTAATGCCAAATGGAGAAGTTGATATTTGATTCTTGAGATAACAAGTAATAAAGAAAATGCAGCAGTTGTAGTCATGATCACACTGATAGAGAAGCTTGTGAGCAGACAACATAGAATGCAATGGAAAAATAATGAATTTGGAGGCCAAGGATTTAGGTTCAAATCATACCTCTGGCACTACGTGACCTTTGGTAAGTCACTTGGCTCCCATCTCACATCTGTAAAAGGAGGGGATTGAATACAATGGCCCTTGAGGCACCAATCATCTCAAAATCTGTGCATTCCTGAGAACTGAGTTCAAATCTGTCTCATACATTCTATCAATTAAACATTCAATCCACAAGCATTGATTTAGGGCCTACTATCTGTTAGATATTGGACACTTCCTTACACCAATAAAATCATAAGGTTGAATCATCCTAATAATGCACAAAAACTTTTCTCATCATAAAATGTCACATGCACATAAGGAATTATTCACCTGGCACCAAACACAGTGCACTGTTTGCTAAGTGAATATTGATTAAATGAATTAACTTCTTTTGGAAACAGTCACTAGCTGTGTGACCTTGGGCAAGTCATTTGACTCTAATTGCCTCTGCTTCTCATTCAGGGCCATCCCCAGTTATCCAGATCCATGTCTGATCACTGGACCCAGATGGTTCTGAAAAAATAAGTAAGAACGAGGATTTAGCACAGCCCCCCTCACTCACATCTAAGTCATGTGCTGTCATGGCATGATTTTCTTGGAGAAAGAAGCAAAAACAATAATTAGTCCAGCAGGGCCTGGTATACAGTAAGTACTTAAGGAATGCTACTTTCTTCCTCTTTCATTTTTCCATCTTTCCTCTTTCTTTTCTTCTTTCCTCCTCCCTTTCTTTCTTCCTTTTCTTCCCTCTTTCCATCCTTTCTTCCTACCCCTTCACTCTTTTCCCCTTTTCTCTTTGTTTTGTTTTCCCTTCTTCCTCCATCCCTTCTTTTCTGCTCTTTCATTTGTTTCTTCTTTCTTTCCTTCTTTCCCTTATTTTTCACTTCTTTCATTCCTCCTTCCCCTTTCCTCTTTCCTTCTTCTCTTCTTTTCTTCTCTCCTTCCTCTTCTTTCTTTCCCTTCCTCCCTTCCTCCCTTCCTTTCTTCCTTCTCTCCTTCCTTTTCTTTCTTTCCCTTCCTCCCTCCTTCCCTTCCTCCTTCCTTCCTTCCTTCCTTCCTTCCTTCCTCCCTCCCTCCCTCCCTCCCTCCCTTCCGTCCTTCCTGAGATCAAGTTTATGAATTCTAGTGATAAAAGAGCAATAAAAGTCTCTTTCCCACTTTCATCCTTTGTAGCCTTGATCCCAACGTGCTATTCCAAATCAATCAATGAGCAAGCACTTATTAAAGACCAACTATGAGCTACCCCATGCCATTCCCAGAGTGGGTGCTAATGACTGCAGAAGAGTCCAGTTGCCTTGGAGAAAATCCATTGACAATATTGATAGAGACGTTGAAAGCAAAAGTTTTGACAACACATAAGAATGATCAGACTACTTTGCAAAGGGGACCCCCATGGTGGACCAAAGACAGCTTGGAATGGGAGGGTCTTTGATCAAACTCTGTCTCTGATGCTTACTTCCAGTGTGGCCTTTGACAAGTCACTTAAACTTCCTCAGTCTTTGTTTTCTCATCTAGAAAATAGGGGTTTGGACGAGATAAGCTCATTTCTGAAGCTGTGATGAGCCCCTTGGAGATAAAGCCTTGGTGATGTTGGCCAGGCAGTACCGACAAGGAGCACCAGTCACTTAAACTCCCTAAGCCTTAGTTTCCTCATCTAGAAAATGGGAGTTTGGACGAGATAAGCTCATTTCTGAAGCTGTGATGAGCCCCTTGGAGATAAAGCCTTGGTGATGTTGGCCAGGCAGTACCGACAAGGAGCACCAGGGGGTGCTGAGGGGTCGATGAAGACTCTCAGGGCCCATTCCAGTGGCGGGGCTCCCTGGAGGCTGCTCCTCAAAGCCAGGAGCAGGGAAGGCCCTATTTTTCATAGTCTCCCTGCTTCTGCTGATTTTCTTCTTATACTTTACAAATAAACAGAGGGATGGAAAGGCCACGAGGGCTCTGGGCCCAGAATCCACAGCCATGCCCCGGCCTCCCACATGTAAACACATCTCACTATTCAAAGGACTTTGGAATCTTGTCCTATGAGGCAAGGAGGGTCCGGGGACACCGACAAGGCAGAGGATTCTGGGCCAGGCTTTCATCTTGGCTGCTCCTCAGAAAACGGAAATGCCTGGATTTCCTGGTGTTACTGAGAAATATCGCTCCGAGCAAACAAAAAATAGACACTCCACACACACACACACACACACACACACACACACACACACACACACACACGAGGAAGCTCATGTGCACGTTTCCTCCTCTTGTCATTTCACTGACCCAGTTGGACTTTCTAGGCCAGGAAGGTTTGTAGCTTTAATGAAAGACCAGGGCAAGGGACCAATGGAAACTACGTCCAGCAGTGGCTACAGAGTCAAAAGGGGATGCAAAGCTCATCCAACCCAAGGCCCACACGTCAACCAATGCTCACCAACAAGTGTGGAAATGACTGAGCCAAGGCTACAACCTAATCCTCCAACTCCATCACTCCACCTGCTGCGGCAGTCCCAGGGAGAACACCAGGGAGGGTAAGGTGGGAAACACCTGTAGGAATAAGCAACACAGACAGTCTTACTATTAGAAGATGAGAGAGCTGAATTTCCTAGGTTCTAGCTACGGTCCTCATAGAGAGGTCATCATATGGTCCTACTGTCCATCTAGGTCTCAGTTTCCTTATCTGTCAAATGAAAGAATTCAGTTAAATCAAATTTTTTAAACTGTTTGGTGTCATGGACCCCTTTGTCTGGTATAACCTATGACCCCTTCTCATAAGAATATTTTTAAACATGAAAAATTTTGAAAAAAATGGATTTTGCAAAGGAAACCAGTTATACTGAAATACAATTATCAAAGTACTTTTTAAAATACTCATGATCCCATCATTAAAAAACAATGGGGGATGGGGGTGACTAGGTGGCACAGTGGATGCAGCACTGGCCCTGGAATCAGAAGTACCTGAGTTCAAATCCGACCTCAGACACTTAATAATTACCTAGCTGTGTGGCTTTGGGCAATCCAATTAACCCCATTGCCTTGCAAAAAAAAGTAAAAAAAAAACCAATGGGGGAGAGCGGTGGTGTCAAACTCAAATAGAAACATGGACCTCTAAACCATACACAAGGATTCCTGCAGTTACATATTGACTTAAAAAAACCCACACATTAGCATCATCTATATTCTATTGTACTTTTTTTTAGCTTGTCAAATATTTTTCAATTTTATTTTAAATCTTAGAAGTGTGGAGAACCACCATGGGACAAGAAGGATGCCTTTCCCTTTCTAAATCTTAAGATCAAAATATTACTTCTCAAGAACTGATTCATTGAGCATCCCAATCATCTTCATCATCATCATCATCACCATCTCAATTGAATGAACTTTTGTTTTTATTTTGACAGTATTCATTCATATTAGCCTGGTTCACACATGTGATCATATCCTAGAAAGTTTTTTTCCATTGCCCCATCCCTTGAAGGCAAACCAAGTCCCTTGCTGTAGGAACTCTCTACTGCTTTTTATTCTTTTTTCCATTCTACTCCAATGCTTTCATTCCTAAGAATTTATTTGAAAAAACCAAGGCTTAGAAAAATGATGTGATTTTCCTATGATCCCATAACAAGTTAATGCCTATCCCAATAACTCCACCATATTATGCTGTCTCCCTGATTTCAACTATCATGTTGATAATAATTATAAACAATTTATTTACTTTATTAAAAAGGGACCCTTATAGCCCTTTATGATAGAATCAATGCTTCTTCCCCAAATAAATGCTTCATTCTCATCTTTAGAATTTATTTCTTCCTCAGCATTTATTTTCACTGGATTTGTGATTCATTTTTTTGTCCTTCCTAAGCTTATTTTATTTTATATATTATTTATTTGTCCAACTACATGCAAAGATAGTCTTCAACAATCATTCTTTTATAATTTACATTTTGTACATTTACATTAAGTTTTACATTTTTCTCCCTCCCTCAATCCCTAATAGAAAACCATATAATATGTATATAATTAGGTTAAACATATTGGATTTGTGATATTTTTAAAGAAACCAAGTCAATACTTATTTATATCCACATCTTTTCCTTCTATACCTTTAAATTGAAGAAACTGAAGGCAGGACCTCAGTGCAAATTCTGACTCTCTGATGTCTATGTGACCTTAGTCAAGTAACTTCCTTTCTGAGCCTCAGTTTCTCTAACTGTAAAACAAAAGCCTTTGAATGTGAAGAATCCAAACAGTAGAAACCATGTTGGGATTAGAATCAGAGAATCTAGATTTAAATCCTGACTCTTGTTTTTAAGATCTTCATCTTTCTGCATCTGAGTCTCCTCATCTATAAAGGACAAGATGACCTCCAATGGGGTGGCTAGGTGGATCAGCGGATAGAGCACTGGCCCTGGAGTCAGGAGGACCTGAGTTCAAATTCTGACTCAGACACTTAATAATTACTTAGCTGTGAGGCCTTGGGAAAGCCACTTAACCCTGTTAGCCTTGCAAAAGGAAAAAAAAAATGACCTCCAATGTTCTTTTCCCTTCCAAATCAATGAATGGTACAATGATCCTAGAGCCCATGAGTAGATGGACTTTAAGGTTTCCCATAAATACTAAAATTATGTTGATTTTTAATTTGGATTGGGAATGCAGCCTACTCCAGTCTTGGGCCTTGGGTCTTGCTGACCATGTGCTATTGTTCCCTTGTTATATGGAAGAGGGAAAGGGAAAGCATTCAGCAACACACTTCTTCCTGGAACGTGCATGCAGGACTGAAAGCCCTGGCTGGGGCCTGTTTTCTTGCTAATGCAACACCGTGATGCCACCCTACTTGCTGAGGCAGCTCTGGGCCTGAGACTGATAGAATGGGTAGATAAGCCCAAGCAGACTGCTCAAATAACCTTTCTCCAAACTTGAGAGGACCCCAGAGGCTCAACTGCAGGGAAGGAATCTGATATCCAATGCAACCAAATGGAAATTCACCAAAGTCCTCCATTTAGCTTTAATTCCTGTTGATTAGAATGGAAATTTCTCACTCTCAGGCTTTTATGTAGCCACAGATCAACCCATCGCTCTGTGGTTTTAAAGTGACTGGTTCATTGTGTCCTGAAAGGCCCAGACTAATAATGCATCATAACTACCTGCAAGAAGCCAAAAGAAAGAACAAAAGAACCAAAAGAGCTCCCTAGCTAGTCGCCATATTAATGGGAATTATTTCACTCATTCATCCATTTATTCAATGATTTTTTTCAATACCAACTGTGTCTGGCTATGGGCTTGTCAGTTTGTATTGGATGGGTCAAAGTGGCAAAGAAGCAAATCTCAACGTGATGTCGGATGAAGGAATCATATACAATTAGCATAATCAATAAATGGAGAGGTCTCCTCTCCTGAGGGAAAGACTGTATGGTAGATAGGACTCTTTTTAGCCATGAGCTGTGCTGAGGCTCCTTCTAGCCTCAAATTCCGGAATTCTGGGAAACCCAAATAGCCTCCATTCTCCCCCAGTCCTCTCATCAGCTTACTGTCTTGTGATCCACCTTTCTAGAACTGAGACATGAAACTCAGGCCCTAGTTCTACAGGGAAACTACTTTGCTTTCTTGATCTAGTAATAAAGGGAGCAATGAAAGCAGATACGCTTAGGAAGGAAGGGCTAAGATCAGTCGAACATAGAATCTCAGTGCTGGAAGTAACCTAGCTCAGAGGCCGTCTGGGCTCAAGTAGAGATGACCTCTAACTTGGTAGTCACGATCGGGGTGGCACAGGGGATAGACAGCTAGATCTGGAAAAGGAAGCCTGGAATTCAAATCCAGCCCCAGACACTTGGTGGCTGTGTGACCCTGGGTAAGTCACTTAGCCTCCAATAACTTGAAAGTACAATGGCTGAATTTTGAGTTTGGAAGACCTGGCATTTAAACTCCCCTCAACCTCAGTTTCCTCATCTTTAATAACACCTGCCTCCCAGAGTTGATATGAGAATTACATGAGATAGCAGCAAATTATTTTGTAAATCATTTTTTTTTAGATTTTTTACAAGGCAGTGGGGTTAAGTGGCTTGCCCAAGGCCACACGGCTAGGTAATTATCAAGTGTCTGAGGCTGGATTTGAACTCAGGGACTCCTGACTCCAGGACTGGTGCTCTATCCACTGTGCCACCTAGCTGCCCCTATTTTGTAAATCTTAAAGTTCTATATAAATATTACCTATTATTATTAATTTCAGAGTTGAGGGTGATTTTCAAGGTCACCTAGTTCAATCCAAAATTGAATAGAATTTCTCCAAATAATCCGAACCCTTAACTTGAAGATCTCTCATGAAGAAGGGGGGATATGATAGCTCTGCGAATGGCCATTCCAACTTTAGATAGCTCTAATTTTGACATTTTTTCACATTAAGTCTACATTTCCCATCTACAAGTTTCTCACATTTCTCCTTAGTTCTGCCTGTGAGATTCAACAAAACACCCTAATCCTCCACCATTTTTGAAGTTGCTGTCTCCACGGCCAAGTACCAAGTAGTTCCTTCAGACCTTCAGTTTCTTCAGCTAATCATCAATGACCATGTTCTCTAAGACTTTCACTACTTTTCATGGTCTCCGGTACTTTATTCAGTTTATCAACAGCCTCCAAATATGACTTTTGCTACTATATTCAATGCTCTAGCTGTGATCTGACCAAGGAAAAGCCAAGCAAGTTGGCCATCTACTTTGTTCTTTGCTCCACTTTTATTAAAGCAGTCTAAAGTTACATTGACTAATGATCCCCATTCAATGACCTTTAGTTAATAAAAGTATAACCAAGGAGGTATTTGCTTAGATGTTGATGGCAGAAAGTATTCTATTTGGGAATCAGGAAAATGTGGGTTTGATTGGAGTTCCAAGATCCTGGGCAAATCATTTAACCTGAAAAATAACATTCAGTCACATCTGATTCCTCATGACCCCATTTGGTTTTGGCAAGGATACCTGAGTAGTTTTCCATTTCCTCCTCCAGCTCATTTGACAAATGAGGAAACTGAGTTAAATAGTTTTAAAGGGATTTACCTAAGGTAAGGAGGTACCTAAGAGCAGATTTGAACTCAGAGAGATGAGTCTTCCTGACTTCAATCTAGAACTATCCACTGTGCCACCTAGCTACCCCACTGATTTCACGGAGTTGTCCCCATGATCAAATGAGAGAATGTATGTACAAGGCTTTATAAACCTGAAGGAGCTTTCATTATTGTCATTAATTTGGGGGATTTCACAAAGTTGGAAGGGATGGTTTGAGACATTGATGGGCAGAATCAGAATCTCAAAATGTATAGGCTAGAACAAGGGGCTTCATAAAGATGAAATTTAATAAGAAAAAACAAATCTATAAAACTTTACATTTGAGTTCATAAGGACCATTAACCAGATTAGGGTAAAAGACAGATCCCCTGGGTATTGCCTACAGACTCCTTAAGGGTTGATATTGAGCATTCTTTGAATCCATTGAAACAGTTCCAAATGCACCACGCTGTGTTATCAATCAGGGCCTACAGACCATTTTGATCTTAATGTTATCATGAAAGATTTTGGAAATCACTTTGTGAAAATAAAGAGAGACTACATCTATAGTACTCCCCTACAAGTCTAGCTAGTTACTCAATCAAAGAAGGAAATGTGGTTAATCTGACATGACCTGGTGATGATAAAAACCCATGCTGGCCCTGAGTGATTAATATTTCCCTTTCTAAGCACTCATAAATCATCCTTTTAAAATGTGCTCTATAATTATTTTAAGAAATTGAAGTCAAAATTTGAAAAACCTACTTAGTTTTTCCAAAGATCACCCACCACAGAACAGCAGGCACATTCAGACTCCAGGATGAAGTGTGTCTGGCGAGGGTGTTTGGACTCTGGTAGAATAGCAACTTCTCCATCCCATGAGCCTCTCTCTCTCTCCTCATACTTTTTTTGAATTTTTTCCTTTAGTGACTGGCTTACAAAATGTATGTGGTCAACTCTGTTCTTCTACTATCGGCTTAAGGCTCTCTTGATCAAGTCTTTTGATCATCAGCTAAATGAATTTCAATGGCGCTTTTTTGTTCCTCTCCATGCTGAGCCGAGAGTCAGGAAGATTCCTCTTTCTGAATTTAAAACTGACCCTCAGGCACTCACTGGCTGGGTGACCCTGGCAAGTCATTTAACCCTGTTTGCCTCAGTTTCCTTATTTGTAAAAGGAGCTGGAGAAGGAAATAACAAACCACTCCAGAATCATTACCAATCACCCCCAAGATAGATATACCTTCCTCCTTCTCTTCTTTGACTTTATTAGTGCAGATCTCCTCTCTGGGATGCCTTCTTTCCTTCCTTTCACTATTCAATATTTTTCAAGGCCCAGGTCCAATTCAGTGTCCTCCAGGAAGTTTCTATAACCTCTTCATACAAGATGTCTCTCCCTTTGATAATTCTTTGGGTTCATCTCACTTATTGTCTCATAGATTGAATCATCTCTTCAGGTGATTGTTTTCTCTTGCCCTTTAAGGCAAAGGAGTAACTCAAAGAGAATTTCTCAGGGATCCAATATCCAGCTGCCATGACATCTTAACCATCCCACCTCACCTCTTGCATCTGCTCTAGTTCCCAGGAAGTAACACATATGATCGGAGACATACAGTAGCCCAGATGTCCAAATTTAATTGTTCTAAATTGCCCCAAAGAGAGGCCAACCAGGAGCCATCAAGGAAGGACTAAACCTGGGCCCCCAGCATCTGGTTGTACCCTGCCCTGTTATGTCCACAAACCTCATGAAGCATCTTCCTCCATTTCTCTTGATAAGTCTCAAAGCAGTTTGCTCTTCCTGTATCTGTTTAAAGCAGTACATTTAAAAGTCAGAGGCCTGAATTTGGATTTTGAAAATCCGATCTATCACTCAGAGTTATAATTGGGAATAGCTGCACCCAGGATGAGAAGCTCCAAAGGTACCAAATCTTTAAAACAAAGTCAATGTGGGAACTTGTTTTGCAAGCCTGTGCCTATTTCTTACTGTGTTTTGTCCTTTTTTTACAGTAAGAGAGAAGATAGAAGGAAGGGATGATATTTGCTAATTACAAATAAAATTTATTAAAAACAAAGAAAAGAAATATACCCTGGAATCAGCTTTACAACCCAATTTTATAGGGGGGGGAATGAGAAGGGGAAAGACGAGCATCAAATACCAAGCTCCATGTAGAAGAGAAGTTGCCAAGGTGAAGAAGAGAAACAGGTTGATGAAAGCAACCCTGAGGTGTGGCCATTAAGGCATGGGAAGAGGGAAGAGGAGGAAGCTGTAGTTTGGGGTTTTTTTTAATTTAAGGCAGTGGACTTAAGTGATTTGCCCAAGGTCACACAGCTAGGTAATTACTAAGTGTCTGAGGCCAGATTTAAACTCAGGTCCTCCTGACTCCAGGACCAGTGCTCTATCCACTGCACCACCTAGCTGCCCCAAAGTTATATATTTAACTATTTGTTCTGGTAAATAAAGTGTTTAGCTCAGTTGATTCTGTTTCTGTAACACACCCTGGAAATTTCCAGACCCTAGGTCAAGGCTACAGTTGTCCCTCCCTAGTTCTGGCTCTATCACCACAGTTTGGATGAGTTATTTCCCCCTTGATTGGCCTCTGGCTCAAAAAATAGACATTTAAATTGGATTACTTCTAAGTGTCCCTCTGTCCATAAAGGTCTACGATTCTAAATGCACAGATTGCCTAAGCCCAAGACAGAAATACTAAGGCTTTTGCATGATGAATCACTATGCTCAGGAGTCATAGCAAGGGAGAGTCTTCTTTAAGAAGTCTCCTGCGCATGATGCCTGCCCTCTTTCACTGTCTTCTGTTTCTCTACTCTGGCAACACGTCTTCTAACAAAGCAAAGTGTTCAGGGTCCAGAAAATAAAAAAAATAAATTCTATCTCAAAAAGAAACTTCAGGGGGCGGCTAGGTGGCGTAGTGGATAAAGCACCGGCCTTGGAGTCAGGAGTACCTGGGTTCAAATCCGATCTCAGACACTTCATAATTGCCTAGCTGTGTGGCCTTGGGCAAACCACTTAACCCCATTTGCCTTGCAAAAAAAAAAAAGAAACTTCAGAACTTGCTATGTACAACTCTTCTTGGGTCCTTTTCAACCAACTCTCTTCTCTCCCACAATCCTAACATCAAGAATTTTCTCTCTTTTGTATTATCTGTATTGCTAGAGCCCTCAGTTAGTATTTATTGATGAATAGTCATGTTGCATAATTAGTAGTTTCTAATCAGAGACTTAGAAGATTTTAAAATGGAGCCTTAGTATTTTTAAAGATTTTTGGATCACAGTTTTCAGTATTAAATGAAATGATACTATCTTTTTCTTGGATTGCTGGATCATGAAGATAGGTTTAAATCAATACTTTGTGTCTCTAAGTATCTGGGGGTTGGTGATCTGAAGCAGAGGGAGAGGAAAGCCAAGGTCTGTCATCTTGGAGATATATCTCTTAGGCTAGCATCAGAGGAATTTCCTCAAACTTGTTGGGGGGAAAAGACCTTCAACCCTAATTTCAAAATAAGTAGAAAAAATGCATATTACCTAAATTATAACATGCAACTGGATAAGAAGACAGTTGAATTAGCTATTCATTATATGATGATGTTTGTCTTTCATTATAAAAGAAGACCATGACATCAGAGAGGTGATGCTATCACAAGCACACAAATTGGATTTGAATTTTCACTTTCTCCTCTGGAAGTCATTTGGATCCAGTGGCCAGATATGAATCAAAACAACTGGAAATGGCCCTGGATGTGAGGCAGTCAGGGTTAAGTGACTTGCCCAAGTGTATGAGGCTGGATTCAAACTCTAAAGAGAAACAAATTAGACTACATTTAGGGTAATGTACCTAACTTTTAATGCTATCATGTTGTGGATGACACATGTCTCCATGTTTGTTTTATTTAAGAATCAAATATCCAGGCAGCTAGGTGGCACAGTGGATAGAATACTGGCCCTGTAGTCAGGAGGATCTGAGTTCAAAGGAGATCTCAGACACTCAATAATTGCCTAGTTGGGTGACCTTGGGCAAGACACTCAACCCATTGCCTTCAATAAATAAAATTTAAAAAAAAGAATTGAATATCCTCACAATCTCCAAAGAATCAATATTGCCACAAACCAAATAGCAATGGAGAGATGCATGGTGGATTTATGAAGGCTGTAAGCAGATTAGCAACATTCAAGAAATAGCCTAAAAGAAAGCAAAGAAGGATAGGATTATAAAAAGAGATGATCAATTGGAAACAAAGGGTAGCAGATGGGTACTATGAATGTGGCACTAGTACCCAGGAAATGAGAGGTCTAGAGAGGGGCTTCCATTTCTCCAGAGAGTCATACCCTATATCTGATTCATTAGAGAGTATGGACAGGAACTGCTTGTGGTGAAAATACAGGGCTAGGATGTACTTATACAAATTGGGTCTTTCATCAGTGATGTCACAAATCCCCTGAATTGACACAGTATTTGGAGGGCAGCCTTCCGGTTAAATTTTCCAAATCCAGTTTTTCAAGATGATATGCTTCTCTATTTAGGAACAAGTACTCTTCCTAGCAGAGAATCTATATTTAGACTCTATTCTCTCCATGCTTTGATTTTAAGAACAGTCACACAAGCATTCATGAATATTAACATAGTGTTATATATGATGAAGGGTATAATGAACCTGAGTGATTGACCTCCATCTAGTCATTCATTTCCGTAAATTGTACCTCATTATATAGAGCACTCAAACAAATATTAAAGGAAGAAATGTAAAGAGGAAATCTCCCCTCTTCTCCACTCCATTGGAAGCTGCCAAATGGAAAAAAACAAACCAATACATTGACCACAGACAGTAATACTCAAAATTGCAAATAATAGCAGGCAAAGAAATGTAACTTTAATGTCCACTTAATTGGGATTGGAATTAAAGGAGTTCTCCATAAGTAGAAACAAATTCTCAAAATCTAGACCCTTCCTAACTTTTCATCTTTTTATACTTTCTTCACCTCTATATACTCTGAAATGTAGTGATATGGATTTCTTTGCTACTTCACCTCCCATCTCCAAGCATTTTTACTGCCTGTCTCCTATACCTGGAATATTATTCCTCCTTATGTTTGCCTTCAGATCTCCCTGACTTCCTTCAAGCCTCAACAAAATTTCTACCTTCTAAAGCCTCCCCAAATTCTTCCTAATCTCAGGATCTGTTCTCTGAAACTAATTCTAATTCATCCTGAATATCTCTTGTTTATATATAACTTACATAACTGTTTGCTGTGTATTGTCTCCCCCTCCCCCTTGGTGAGGTTTTTGAAAATGGGGATGGGGTTTTTTGATTGTTTGTTTTGCTTTTCCTTCTCTCCTCAGGCTCTAACACAGGACCTGGCACGGGGTACCTGCTAAATATAAATGTTAGTTGACAAATTCCATTCATACATCTATCTTAAATAAACATTGCAGACAATGATTTGAACCTAGAATTCAATAAGAGAAAAAGCATAAGTTAGATTGACTTAAGGAATTGTGGGAGAGCTTTGAATAACTCTGTTTATTTTTGAAACAAATACTCATCTTTTCCACATTAGTATCCTTCTGGCGATACTGTATGGCTGAGAAGTAAGTCATACTGCAGTTTTCTAAGAATTAAAGATATAGGCCACCCAAATGGCAATGGAGAGGTACATGATGGCCACAAGGAGTCTATAGCATATTAACAATGAAAAGTCATACAGTAAGATCAGCTCATAGTGGGTTATCAATGATCTGGATGATCAAAAGAGGAGATAGTTCATTAGTAAAACTGAGGGATAACTGAAGGAGAGGTCATGTGAATCCTTGGTAAATTAACAATGTCAAAACATCTGGAGGAAAGGTTAATGCATGCTGGATATAGACAATTTAAGGGTAGAAATGGGTAAGGACCTCAACGGATAATAATGAATGACTAGATTACAATCCATCATTGCCAGAACTGCTATTATCAATAAAAACATCAATTCAAAAATTAAAGAATTCTCAAATAAGAATATTTTAGCTAGATTATGACAAACAATAATTTATATGCTTTAATTTAATAGAATTCTCAGTAAAAGAACATTAATTATTCACTGATTTCTTTTTATTTAGAAAACTCTACTGCAATTTTCTAATTCGTCAATTTAATAGTCTAATTATGACTTCTATTATTAGAAAACTCAATCTTAAAAAATCATGCCTTGAGATAATTATTCTCTGGAGGTAATTATTGAGAGTTTCAAAAGACCCCAGAAGTCATCTGGTTCAGCTAAGGCCCAAAGAGAATTTCCTTCACAATGTTATTCAAAGTTTACTATGTTTATAAAGTAATGAGAAGACCATCAGTGAAGTATTGAGTTCAGTTTTGGGAATCACACTATAGCCAGGACACTGATAAGATGGGAATCATTCAAGCTTAGGGCAATAGGAATAGTAAAGGGACTTTAGACTATGCACTATTAAGGATGAGAAGAAATTAGGAATATTAGGAAGAAAATAATCATCAGGGAGACATAATCATAGAATTCAAGAATTGGGAGGGACTCCAATGGTCATTTAGTCCAATTTATAACCAAACAGAACCTATACTACAGCGCATTCAACAAATGGATATCTAGTCTATATATAAAATGTCCAAATGAGGAAGAGTCATAGTCATCTTTGCCATGTGGAAGATACATATAGATTTTGCTTGACCCCAGATCAATGAAGAGAAGCTAGAAAAGGGAGTTCAATAGAAAAGGAAACTTCCTAACAATTAGAGCTACCCCAAAGTAAAGTGAGGTTGTTCAGAAGCACTAAATTCCTCCCCACAAGAGATTTTCTAAAAAAAAACAAAGGCCGGATGACCCCTGGTTAAAGATGTCAGAGAAAATTCTTGGTCAAGTGCAGTCTGGAAAACCTTAACCAGAGGTTACTGAATTTGCTTTTTGTTAATATTTTGATAATTATTTTATTTTATGCATTTAAATACATTCTTCTGAGAAGAGGGATAAAGTTTCATTAGGCTGCAAAAGGTATCTTGCAAACATTATCAATCTATTAGGAAGAGAGGAAAAGATGGTTTGTGAAGTCCTTTTCAATTCCAAGACCCTGTAGAATGCATTATTATGAGTAAAATGTTGGGCAGCTATCTGATGAGTGATAAAGTGTTAACCCTGGAGGCAGAAAGATATGAGTTCAAATCTGGTCTCAGATACTTAATATCTATGTGATCCTGGAAAAGTCACTTACCTACTGTTGCCTCAGTTTTCTCATCTGTAAAATAAGCTGGTGGGGTCCCTTTTAGTAAAAGCCATAATAATGTGGATTCTTAAGTGGGGAAAGTCAAGATGTGGGATTCCTAACAAAAGTCATTAGTAGGAAAGGTCATGAATAATGTAGATTTCCTAGCAAAAGCTTCTATCAGTGAAAGTAATAATAATAATAATAATAATAATAATAATAATAATAAAGGAGTTCCTACCAATGATAGCTTTGAATAAATGTTAGTCAAAAGAAAAATACACTGACTGGGAAATGACAACAGTGACCAGTACAAGATCTTGCACGTCCAGTGACTCCAGCCAAAATAGGACACCCAGATGTCTGGGACCCAAGTCCAGTGATGAGCAAAGAAAACCCCAAAATATCAGCCAATCTGCATTAACAGACTCTATGACTCCTCCTCACTTTGATTTCTATTATTACCCCATGGGCTTTGGAGGAACTGCAGGGAAACAATATGGCATTGTCTGACAGCCACCCAAGGCTGTTCCAATGTGAGTATCTCATTTTGATTATTAAATTACTTATATAATCTATTTGGAGTTTCCTGACCTCTTTCTTCAGGATTGGACCCCTTATTTGGGAGTGGGGAGGACCTTGAATGAGGGATTTGGTGAGAAGACAGAACGGGAGCAGAAAATGGCCAACTACTCCAGTATCTTTGTCAAAAAAATGGGGTCACAAAAAGTCAGACACAACTAAAATGACCTAACAACTGAACCACAAAAAAGTAAAATGTAGTAACGTTTATAAGAAAGTAAAAATGCTAAAAGGGGAAAGAGAGTCTTAGCAGTAGTAGATGACACCCTAAAAATAGAATGAGAACCAGAATAACAAGTCACTGCTCTTCTGATTCATGGGATTTAAGCCTAGTCTGCTTTCAAGGACCTAGTTATATGATCAGTCAACCATTGCAGATCTCCCACACTGCATTAATGCTTTCAATTGCTTATTAATGGCCTGGACTATAGCTTTACATTGCTTTATAACTAGAAATGGCTCTGAAATATCAGAACACAGACCAGTGCTGATGTGGACAGCTCAAAAACCAACTCCCTTAGCTAAATATTTGGTTTCAAAATTGAATTAAGAGAGCACCACGATGAGAAAAAGATTAAGAAGGCTGGGCCTGAGGCTGTTCTGCATGGCAAGTGGGTTTAATCCACCCCAATCACACTGAAGGTTGTAACCATTTAAGAAAAACACTTTTACTAATTGGAATTGCTGTGCTAATTCAGTTCTGCAAATAAAATAGCAAAGGAGCATAGAATGGAAATGAAACACATGCAATATATAGGGGCCACATTTTTTCCTCCTTTTTCCTTTTTTTTCTTTTAAACAAATTCTATTTTATAAGGGATGACTCTCTAGGTGGGTAAAGGTAGGGGACATGATGGAAAAACTGGGTAATATAAAAAATTATATAAATCTATTAAACATAAATATATCATGTAAAAAAATGTGTTAGTTCACTACCTGGCCATTTTCCAACTGTCCTTTAAAACAAATGAGATATGAAATAAAATTAAGTGGAATCAATGTTTCCTTACAAATTGAATTAGGTCAAATCCTCATTCGTACTGATAGGATGCTTCATATTATTGGTGAAGCTAAGTGTTAAAGCTCTTTCTGAGCTACTAGTTCTACTCTTGGGATCATTTTAGGGATCTTTATGTGCTTCTAATCCGAATTTCTTCAATATTACTGTGCAGTCAGAAATAATGAATAGGACAACAAAGAAAAGAAGAAAAATTTACAGTAACGGATGCAGAGAGCAGAACAAAAAGAACATTATACACAATTGCTCCAGCAATGCAAATAGAAAGATCACTAAAGGAAGCTGAACTTTGGAGGAAAGTAGCACAGGGTTAAGATTTAATTCAAGCTTGGGTTCAAATCTCTTCTGGATTTCAAATCTCAGGGTTTGTCCCTTAATATATACTGGACACTCAGTTATAACATTTTTCTTTTCTTCTTTTTTTTCTTTTGCGATTGGGTGGTGACTTTTCCAGGATCACATAGTCAATTAAGTGTCTGAGGTGAGATTTGAACTCAGGTTCTCCTGTCTCCAGGGCCAGTGTTCTGGTGGTGCTCCACTGTACCACCAAGCTACCCCCTCAGTTCTATCATGTTAAATGAAGGAGTTGGACTAGGCTACTTCTAGCTCAAAAAATCTATGATCCTAAAGGAGAAAATGAGACAAGTCTTTGAAAAGAAATAAGAAAATAAAACTTCCCTCACAGCAGAGAGCAAAGGGACTCTTCACCCATCTCTTCCCTACTATTATGAAGTATATTTCCATCCTCCCATCACCCATGTTTGCACCCTCAGTGTCAAACCTGACTCCTCATTCACACTCATCCCACAAATTCAGCCAGCTGCCAAATCTTAGACTTTTTAACTTTACAGCATCTTTTGTTGCACATGTATCTTGTGTATCCATTTTTTACATGTTGTTTCTCCCGTTAGATTTCAAGTTCCTTAAGAACAGGCCACAGATATTCCTCTTTCTTTGTATCTCATGTATTTAATACAATTCCTAGAATATAAGAGACTCAGTAAAAATTTATTGACTAATTAGTTTTCTTTAGGCATTATAGTAAATAGGGAGAGACTATATCTCTGGGATGTGGCTTAGGCTGCCCATCAATACTAGTGATGGTTGTTGATCATTTGTTTCAATTCTGTCTAATTCTTATGACTCCATTTGGGGTTTTCTTGGCAAAGATACTGGCTGGAATAGTTTGCCATTTTCTTCTCTAGCTCAGTCAACAGATGAAGAAACTAAGGCAAATAGGGTTAAGTGACTTGCTCAGGGTCACACAACTGTCAGTCAGATTTGAACTCAGGTCTTCTGACTCGAGGTCTGGGCTTTATTCCCTATACCACCTAGTTGCCTTATAGCAAATATGTATTTCTAGATATAGATAGCTACATATAAATATGTGTAGTGTTTATATATGTATATGTATTATACATTTGCACATAGATCATCTTTATTACATACTGTGTAATATAATAATTAACATCATAATATGTAATGCATAATCCTGTATTTTATATATAAACTACTGGGAGAAAGGGTTTAAAGTCAAGTTACCTTAGGGACAAAACAGTCTAGAGACTTCAGAAACCATGAAGCCAAACCTAAAATAATAACCTCTTTTATCATAACAATATTCAGTCACCACTTGGAAACATCTAGCATTAAGATTTTCCTTTCTGGAAAGTTCCAGTTCTTAGAACTCTTTATTACAGTGCAATTGAAGCAAGATGTTGCTATTGCCATTGTCACAGTTGTCATTGCCATCATTGTTGATGTTATTCTGTCAAGCCCAGACCTGTCCATCTACCCCTTCTACTCATCATTCCCAGGTGAGGATTCTCTGGAGAGAAACAAAAGGCAGTCTAGTGCTTTCCTTTGATGTTCTTAGGGCCTCCTGAAGATTCCTCTCAAACGAAACAAACCCAGTTTCTTCAGCCTGTCATCATTAGACAAGGTTTCCAGACCCTGCCTCATCCTGAATTGCCCACCTTGAGGGCAGTCAGAGGAAGGGAAGGTCCTTCAGATGGGGCCTCATTGGCTTGTCGTACAATGTCCCCATCACCTTCCTTATTTTTGACCTTGTGCAATGGTGTTCCAAAACCATTTCAAGTGTCAATAGTTAATTTATCACTGTGAAGATTTACACTTCAGAAACCAACAAATGCTACATTATTGTTTCATTGACTTTTTAGACTTAACAAAATAATGGAGAAAATTTTAGCAATGCCGAATAAACCTGGAAGTGTGTAACTTGTACATCCCCCATGCTTAAGAAATCTGCTTAAATATTTAATAGCACCTTCTTGATTATTTCTCAGTTAAAACTAAGAGAACTATAGCTTCTTTTTCCCTTAGCTGCCATGAACTCATTGTCAGTAAAAGATCTCATTTTTTTTTAACATGAACTGTTATCTAGCCCTCTCTCTCCCATTCCATAGGATAATGTTCTCTCAAATAAACATGTAGAAATTTGCCATAAAAAAATTCAATAAGTGTTATTGTAATGGGTGTTCCAAACGTCTCAGTGTGGTTTTAACTTTAACTGCACTGTCAAAACTTCTTTTATATTTTTTTCTTTCTTTTTCATGTTCTTTCCTCCTTTGTTCTGATTCTTCTTCCACATTACAAAAATGTAAATAGCTTAAACATGATTATATACAAACAACATATAGCAAATTGCTGCTGTTGTAGGGGCTGGATAGGAAAGAGAAGAGAGAGTGATAGGGAAAAAATTTGTTATTTAAAAGCTTGCAAAAGGATAAATGTTGAAAACTATCTTTGCATGTAATTGGAAAGAAAAATAAAAGAAAATAAATATAAAAAAGAAAAAAATACTTTAACTACCCTGAGATTTTTTGGATATCCTGTAACAGATAGAGTTCATTTTTCTACATACCTTCTAATCTTTCTGGATGCTGATTTTCTTGCCCATTGTGGTAGCTATCCCTTCCAGCTTCCTGTCAGAGATCCAACAAAATCAGATTTGGATAAACATTGTGGAACTGTGGAATGGTAGTTATTTTAATAGGACACAAACCTGTTATCACCCAGATCCCCAAAACAATTAACTTCTTTACCAGAGTCGAATTGCCCTGGATGGTATTAGAAGTATCTAGACTCTGTCAACATTTTCTTTTTTATATAAATCTATTTATTTGTTATTCCAATTATGTGGAAAGATAAATTTTAACAGTCAATTTTTTGGTAAAAGATTTTGGGTTTCACATTTTTCTCCTTCCCTCTTTTCCCTTCCCCTGCCTCCCCTTGACAGAAAGTAATCTAATAGAGGTTAAACATATATAACTATTTTAAATATATTTCTAAATTAGCTATGTTGTGAAAGAAAAATCAGAACAAAAGGGGAAAAGCTATAAAAGGAAAAACAACATAAAGCATAAAATGAAATTTTAAATGGCAAATGCTTTGATCTGTAGTCAGATTCCACAGTTTCTTCTCTGAATGTGGATGGTATTTTTCCATCATAAGTCCTTTAGAATTGTCTTGAATCATTGTTGTACTAAGAACTGTCTATCATAATTGATCATCACACAATGTTGATGCTAATGTGTACAATGTTCTCCTGAATTGTCAACATCAGTTCATTTAAGTCTTTTAAGACTTTTCTGAAGTTCACTCATCAAAGATTTCTTACAGAACAATTAGTACGCCATCACAATCATATACCACATTTTGCTCAGTCAGTTCCATAATTGATGGGCATCTCAATTTCCAATTCTTTGTCAATTTATTCTTAAACTTATCCAGTGTTGGCATGACATTTTGTCATCTTTCTTTGCATGGGTTGTTCTCTTTACCTGGTACATTTGCCTTCCTCTTGACCTCCTTCTGGAATCCTTAGTTCCCTTCAGAGCACATGTCAGTCATCACCTCCTCCTACCTGTGTTTTTTTTTTCTGAGTCACCCTGGGTGATAATACTTCTTCCATCCCTGAAAATATTTTGTTTACTTCTTTCCTCTTTTTAGTGTTTGCTCCCTGAGGGCAGGGATTGTTTTCTTTTCATCTTTGTATTCCCAGTAATTTTTCTGCCAGTTGCCTTTCTTGAATTAAGGAAAGTCTGAGAGGAAAGGCCAAATGGATGATCAATCCATCAAGAGATGGGCCAGGCATTCTGTCACCGGATATTATTAAATGCTGGGGCTTGCCCAGCCTTGATGGTGTGCCCTGGTGCCTCAATGATACAAGAAGAAGAGAAATCAATTAAAGGTCAAAAGATTTGTACAAGCAACCAGACTATCACCAATAGTCCTATTTCCTATCAATCAGGCCATGGGGTGCAATAGTTCTGGTAAAGTCAAGTGAGAAGGAGGCCTTGCACGGAATACCCCTCACTATACTAAACATAGTTGTGCAAGTCATGCCACCAATCACTTGGTTGGCTTGGTCCTCTTCAATACCTAAGGACAACCTCCCCCAGTAGTATTCCCAGTAGTATTACTAGATATAGATAGCTACATAGAAATATGTGTAGTGTTTATATATGTATATTTATTATACATTTGCATATAGATAATATATTACATACTGTGTAATGTAATAATTAACATAATAATATGTAATATATAATCCTGTATTTTATACACAGTAGCTGGTACATGAAGTTAACTGAACTGAAAAAAAAATGAGTTGCTTTGTTTAACTGATTTTTTTGATCCCATGAATTATTATCACAGTAGCATTGTAAAAGATGAGTGATGTAGAGTATCTGGATAAATGAGTTATATTTAGCATGAGTTCACGTGTGTGATGCTACAATAAGGGGTCAGCAGTCACATCAGGTAAGGTTCCTGCCTGGGTGGAACCTTGGTGGAGTTACTTTCCCTCAAGGTCTCATCCTAAGTTTTGCCAATACAGAAATTTAATAATTCAATCAAGGCAATGAAACGGCATGGCAGATTTGGAATCAAGAAGAGACTGGGTTTGAATCCCAACTCATATATTTATTAGCTGTGTGATCCTGGGCAACTCAGCTAATGTCTCCGTGCCTCAATTTCTTCATCTATAAAATGAGGAATATGTGCTTGATGGCTTCTAAAGTCCCCCCCCCCCATTCTATGATCCTGTGAACAAGAATTAATTAAACATTTACTTTGTGCTAAACAGTCTACTAGATAAAAAAACAAAATCTACTTCTTGAAGATACTCAAGAAATACACGTTCTAATTCAATTCAATCAGTCATCCCAAGGGTCACAGGATTCCAGATTGAGAGTTAGGAGACCCTGAGTTCATATTGTCCAAACCCCTCATTTTACAGTTGAAGAAACTGAAACAGAGTGTGCTTGAACTCCTGATCCAAGACTACACAGCTAATAAATGAGAGAGTCAGGATTTGAATGACACTGCTCTAAAATCAGGACTAAAATTTTAGCCTAATCCAGTCAGTGCTCTTTCCACTCTGTAGGAAACGCACATTCACACTCGTCAAACCCATACAACATTGACTTACAAACTATAATTCATGTAAAATGGAAAATATAACTGGCAGGATACTTTGTACTCATTATTTACCTAGGGGAGAACTTTCTCCTGGGCAGGTCCCTTTATAAGTCTAAATTAGGGGTGAGAACACAGAGAGGTGAGCCCAAAATTAGAGCAAAGAGGATCAGTTGTTGCCAAAGATTATTTTTGCTTCCTACTGTTAAAGGCTCACATGCTATCCTTCCCCATTCTAGGGATATTTCTGTCTAGATAAAATGGTACCAAACACACCAGTCAGTCTTCTCACCCTTGGTCACTGATGGAAAAACATGGCCAGTATTTGTCTTTCCAACTTCCCTTTTCCAATGAGTTTCACCAGGCACACCATCATCCCTACTCTTTCTAATTTTGAGGCCAGGATTATAGTGTTACTGTCATTAGCAATGCCTCCCTCTCTACACCCACAAAATGCAAAAAGTGCAATATCATCATCATCATCATCATCATTATAGATGAGGAAGCAGAACCAAAGATGAGAAGTATCTTTATTAATCAAAGTACCTTGACCAAAGTTTCAGGGGTGGCTAGGTGGTGCAGTGGGTAGAGCACTGGCCCTGGAGTCAGGAGCACCTGAGTTCAAATCCAGGCTCAGACACTTAGTAATTAACTAGATGAGTGGCCTTGGGCAAGCCATTCAACCCCATTGCCTTGCAAAAAAACTAAAAAAAAAAAGATTTAACAAAGTTTCAGAAACAGATGCCTCTGATTCAAAGTCTGGTGTTCTTTTCAAATGGTGATAATGCTGATGACAATAATATCTATAAAGATGACAAATTGACATTTAGCTGACACTTTAAGGGGCAGCTAGTTGGTGCCATAGTGCTAAAAGCACCAGATCTGGAGTGAGAAAGATTCCCTGACTTCATGAGTTCAAATCCAGCCTCAAACATTTATTAGCTTAACCCTGTTTGCCTCAGTTTCCTCATCTGCAAAAAAGAGGTTGAGAAGGAAATGGTAAAACATTTCACTAGCTTTGCCAAGAAAACTCTAAATGTGGTTATGAAGAGTTGGACAAGACTGAAATGACTCGACAATAATAACAGCCGTAAGTTTTGCAATGTGCTTTGTATATGTTCTCTCCTTTAAGTCTTTACAGCCAACCTCAGGGTGAAGGTGCTATCATGCAATGTCCATTTTCAGATGAGAATAACTGAGGCACAGAGAATTTGTGACTTACTCAGGGTTATGTAGTGAGTACGTATCAGACCTGGAATTACTGCTTCCATATGCCTTTGAGGTGGAGTAGGTTTGGAACCAGGGCACCTGAATTCCAGTTCCACCTCTGCCAAAGTACTAGCTGGAGGACCTTGGGTGATTATTTGCCCAAGTAACCTCTCTGGGTCACTGCTTCCTCATCAACATGTAAATAAAAGAAGTGAACAAGATGGACAAGATCATAAATTTCTAGACAGAATCTTCAAATTTTTTTCTAACTTTCAATCTTTTTATGGTTATTGTTTAATTCTTTTTTAGTTATTGAAATGGTTTGCCATTTCCTTCTCCAAGCTCTAAATCGATGACCCTCTAAATCTTAGACCAAACTTATAATTAAATTGTTATAGGGAATGTCCAATGCAAAAACACCATCGGACAATGGATATTGCTTTCTGCTCTACAACCAATAATCTTACAGAGTTGTTGAAATGACTGAGAATTTAAGTGATTTGTCCACAGGTCATGGAACCAGTTCGTATCAGATGAAAGATTTTAACTCAAGACTTCCTGTCTCCAAGGTCAATTTTCTCTCCATTCTGCTATGTTGCTTCTTGAAGTATGTTTGTTAGATCGAGTTATTTCTTGGAAGATTTCAACTGCTACTCCTCTATGGTAGATTGATTTGTGCGTCTTGTTCCTTGATCTTGGGCTACAATTTCTAGGCTTCTACTCTACTTAGCACAGACTGAAATGTAGGAATAGGTATGTGTGTGTGTGTGTGTGTGTGTGTGTGTGTGTTGATAAAGAGTTCATCATTACCCTGGGGCCTTGTCAAATGAAGTGAGAAAGGATACCCAAACCAATCTACTCAAGAACTTTCCAAAATGGAATCCTTTACTTCCTCAATGAGTTGGTCTTGTGAAGCGGTTAAACCCAGAGTCTAAGACATCAGGAAAATCATCTTAGCCATTGACCAGTGATAGTATGGACTCTCCTCTCCTCTCCTTTCCTGCTTGTACACTGCTGCCAGGACACGCCTCTCAAGCCACTTGAAATGATGCTAAATACAACATTGTTATTGCTGTTCTTACCATTGCAACCCTTTCCTAATCAAAACTTGAAAGTGGCCCATTACCATCAGGGCAGGTAAAAAGGCGAAGTCCTATCCTGGCATTCAAGGTCTTCTCCAGTCTGGCCTCACTCTAGTTTTCCTGTCATGCTTCCTTCTACAAATTCTCTTCCCCAATCAAATTGATATTATCTTCTATACAGTCACTAGGTTTTTCATCTACTTAAAGGTTTTGCCCCATTCTTCATCTCTGCTTACCTAGTTTCTAACTATATTTCAAGAACCAGAAGACTCCTCTATGGAATCTTCCAGGTTTCAGAAATCTCTTTTCATAGCAGCTCTTGACCGTACCATTCTTTGGGCAGTTGGAATATACTGCAGGGTGGTGTCCTACTTTCTTTGGTGTGATTGTATTCCATGACCTTGTCTTGGGCCCTCTTCTTTCTCTCTCTACCCTCTCATTATTTGATCTCAATATATTTTTATAGGCTCAAATACCATTTCTGTGTATATAATTTTCATATATATATATATGTATATATATGTGTGTGTGTGTGTGTGTGTGTGTGTGTGTGTGTGTCCAGTCCTTACCTCTTTCCTGAGCTCCAGTCTTGCATTTGGTATCTGAACATCACCATCAGGGTGTCCCATAAACATTTCAAACATAGGTCCATAACAGAACCCATTGTCTTTCCCTCTACATCCATCGCTCATTTCTATAAAAGTAACCAACATTTTCTTAGTCATGTAGTCTTTAGACTTATATTCACCATATTATTTCTCTTCATCCTCTATCCATTTGGTTGCTAAGTCTCATCAATTTGATAATGATAATATCTCATATCTATGCTATCTATTCATATAATATCTTAGCCCAGTCCTGTCCACCTCCGCTCATTTAAATGTTTATTATAAATGCCTGCTTTATCTTCCTGTCTTTTCTTTTTCTTTCTTATTTTTTATCTTTTTTTTGCAAGGTAATGGGGTTAAGTAACTTGCCCAAGGTCACACAGGTAATTCTTAAGTATCTGAGGCCAGGTCCTCCTGCCTCCAAGGATTGGTGCTCTATCCACTGCACCACCTAGCTGCTCCTTCCTTTTCCTTCTTTCCTTATTTCTTCCTTCTTTCTTCCCTTCCTTCCTTCCTTCCTCCTTCCTTCCTTTCTTTCTTCATTTCTTCCTGAGACTGGGTCTCCCTATCTCACCCAGGCTGGAAGTGCACCAGAAATTCATAGTGTGATCACATTATTTAACAACATGAGAACTTTAATTTGCTCTGCCTTTTTGACATGGACTGGTATTTGACAGTAGCCTGGTATTTCCTTAATCCAAGCTTCATCCTCAGCTTCCCCAGTAATAGATATTAAAGGGGTGCCACACTATGCCTAGAGATATTTGATATTCCTAAAACACAGGCCTGACCTCTCCCCTGAACTAGAAGAAATCATCATCATCATCATCATCATCATCATCATCATCATCAGTTATAGGATAAAATGAACTCTTCTATTTGACATTTAAAGACCCAAACAACCTGATTCTAAGCTTCCTTTCCAGACTTCCTTCATTTCATACTCTATCATTTTCAGTCAAACTGGATTGCCTCTTGTTCCCCAGCATAACATCCAAGTCTCTAGTTCTCTTCCTTTGCCCTGTGATTCCAATGATGCCCCTTCTTACCCACTCCGAATCCCTAGTTCCTTCCCTCAAGGTTTAACCTCCCACTCCGGGCCATTGTTATGGCTCTCCCCATCTTGTGCCCCCAATTATTTTGTAGTAACTTATCTCTATATTGTATGCTTAGTAGAATATATACTTCCTGAGGACAAAAGTCATTTTCTTTTTATCTTTATCTTCCCGGGATATATAGGAAGTTCTTTTTGGAATCAAATTATTAATTTGCTTTTTACATGTGTGCAGCCCACATGGAGATATATGGCAGAGAGGTCCTTTCCCCCTCCCCACCTCAAAGCAAGCACAGATAGATACCCTCTGACCTCTCCTCTTAGCCATGAAGACTCTTAAGTGGCTACTGAGCTGGAAATCTTTAGGTTTCCTAAAGGAACAGTCCATGAATCTCCAAGGTGCCCTCCCCCTTCACAAGCCCCAAGCCATGAGCTCACGGCCTCCTACACAAGCCAGGGCTGCCATGGATCCGCCTCCTGTTTGCATTGTCTTTCCTTTGGTACAGGACCTTGTGAGAGCCTGAATGTCAGTGGGTGTGCTCCCCGTCATGAATACCTGAGCATCAGGTATTAGTTGCCAGAGGGCTTGCAATAGCAATAGTAGCAAGGTGGCCACAGAATGGCCAAGAGGTAAAGCATTACCCAACAAAGAGGAGTCCGATGACATTGATTGAACTGGTCTAACCAGGAGTAAAATGGGAAATAACTAATGGACTGGTATAAAACTATGAGTAAATAGCTAATTAGCTGAATAGCTAAGGAGCAGCCTTGCTACAAATATTCCAGGGTCATGAATATTAGATTCTTAACGGATTGTACTCATTATTTGATTCTTTCTTGCTTAGCATTCCCTTTGCTGTCTGGGAATAAAACCATCTGTTCCATACTCAAGAATAAATATGTATGTAATCTGGGTACCTACTACTTCCTTTTCTCTTGTTGAGAAGGACTCATGAGACTAGAGCCAAACCTAGAATTGTTCCCCAGGACTTAAGAAGGGGACGTAGCTGAAGCATGGGGAGCCTCATTCCCCTATTAAGGAGAAAGGAAAACCCAGAGGAAGGAACTGAGGGCATACTCTGAGAGCAGATAGAAGATAGAGACTGGCCAAAGTCATAGGTCCTAAAACCTCAGCTTTGCAGTGCCTTGGCTCATAACTGTCCTGGATATCTATCTAGGTAGCTAACTAATCAATCTATCTACACTTGGGTATATGTTTATATATAGAGAGAGGCAAGAAGATGCCTCAGTGGATAGAGCCCTGACCTGGATTTAGGAAGATCTGATTCAAATCAGGCCTCAGATACTGGGGGATCTTGGCTAAGCCAACTTCTGCCTCAGTTTCTTCAACTATAAAATGGGAATTATCATAATACCTACTCTCCAGGAATGTTGTGAGGATAAAATAAAACAATATTTGTAAAGGGCTTAACATAGGACCAGCAACTTAGTAGGTACCACACTTGTCTAATCATTTTCAGTCATATCCAACTCTTTGTGTCCCCAATTGGGTTTTTTGATAAAAATCCTGGAGAGATTTTCCATTTCTTTTTCCAACTCATTTTACAGATGAGGAAATGGAGATAAACAGGGTTAAGTGACTTGCCCAGGGTCACACAGTTAGCAAGTGTCTGAGGCCAGATTTAAACTCAGGAAGAGGAGTCTTTTCTGTATCTCAATCTGGTACTCTATCCATTCCAGTGACATTTAGCTCCACAGGTGTTATAGAAAATCTAGTTATCATTATCATTATTATTATTATTATTACATGTGACTATAAGTAAATAAGCAATTGTAAGTTGATTGTTTCTTTCACGTGTGTTTTTGCATCATCATGAACTTGTAGCATCTCAAAGCTAGGAAATGAAAGGAAGCTTTGGAGATTCTTTAAAAACATGGTTGATGCCTTTCTGCTGTTAACTCATCTTTGAACATTTAGATTCATTAAACATTTTGTGAATGCTTTACCACAGCAACCCTGTGGTTCCCATTTTATTCGATTTTTTCCATTTTACAGATGAGGAATCTGAGAAAGAAATATCACATGTCTCTAGCATCATTCAACTTACTTAAAATGAACATCAAGGTAAGGACTTGAACCCAGATCTCTACTTACTTCCTTTGTCTTTCCCTGACCTCAGGGTGCTGTTCCTAAGTGAAGAAGCACTTTCGGTAGCTGCATCTCAATTTCTCTACCCCACATCTAAAGTTTGCCACTTTACTTCTCTTAAATAAATGATAATCAACCTTTTAAGTGTGATGCTAGATCTTTCTAGATCCCCTGACCCAGAATGATTCCCTCTCATCAGATCTGTCGATAGCGAAACTGTTGAAATTACAGAAATCCAACCTAAATCAAAGGCTGGGTATAACTTGTTTCAACATTAGGCATCTGTAGGTAGAAAAACAAAGCTTGTGATTGCCCTGACTCTAAGAGCTGTGCACATCCTTATTGTCAGTATGTACCTAGCATCAGGGGGGCTTGGCATGCAGCCCCTATGACAAATCATAGTACCAAGAGAATACTCTGGGCCCCTAGGATGATTCATGAGTACTAGTGCCATTATGCAACTCTGAGTCATGGAACACCACAGTCACCAAAGAGTTGGCATTATCATTCAGAGGGCAATGAGAGACTCTTAGTGAGTGGGAAGAGGCTGCAACAGGTAATAATTAAGAAATTTTGCAGGATAAGTAAAGAATAACATCATAGAAATATAGTAGCAGAAAGATGATACAGGGGGATACTGGGGAAAGTTAGGGATAGAATATGGACAGCCACCCTTGCCACATTCAGAGGAACTAAGGAAAGTTCCCAGCATGTGGGAGAATCCCCTATGATAAACTTGTGGACATGTGGTGGACAAGAGTCTCATAGGACCAGCAAATGTGAATGGACTGTGATCATCATTGAATTGCTTACAATGTTGAATGAGTGAAAAATTATCCAGTGGTCACTGTGTACCAGATAGCTAAATAACCCAAGAAAGTGTCTACTCTCTAGGAATTCTATAATTGGGTAAGACTATATATAAAATTAATTTCTGCTGTGGAGGAGATGGAAAGATGCATGAGTCTTAAGGGGAAAGTCTTTAGGTTACTTAAGTAGTCCAGAAGATAGCAGGAAACAGAGTAGATGATAAGATTTAGAAGATCTTAGAAGGAGGGGCAGTTAGGTGGCACAGGGGATAGAGCACCAGCTCCGGAGTCAGGAGGACCTGAGTTTAAATCCAGTCTCAGACACTTAATAATTACCTAGCTGTGTGACCTTGGGCAAGTCATGTAATCCCACTGCCTTGCAAAAAAACATATTAGAAGGCAGAAATATGGCAGATGATGAGGTCCATATCTCTTCATCTAATTAGAAGGAATAGTGTTGGTAGTTTCTATCTCATCCAAGCTCTATGAGTACTCAGGTAGTCATGGATAAAGGGAGAACAGTGATCAGCTGGGCCAGGTGGTTCTAGGATAGTCCGGAACCCAAAGGAGAAAAAGAAGAGAAAACAAGAAGAGGATATAGATGAGTTATTGATTAATGATAATAATGAGGATGAGGATGATAATATGATGATGATGATGATAACCCCCTGCATCATATTTTCAGATTTACAAATGACTTTACATAAGCAAGATGTCCTAAAAGTCTCGGTCCAGTTTTAAACTTTAGAGACCAAATATTATCTCACTTGATCCCAGATAAGTGGGAATGTTTAACATAATTCCTAAAGGCTCTAAGGGACCCATATTGTTGGGACTGGGGGAGTAGTCTTAAAAGATTGATTGTTTTTTCCCAATACAACCCAGAGGGTAAAGCCAGGGGCAATGGGTAGAAGTTTGACATCAGGAACAACTTCCTAATGAATACTAA
Source organism: Macrotis lagotis (assembly GCF_037893015.1). NCBI lineage: Eukaryota > Metazoa > Chordata > Mammalia > Peramelemorphia > Peramelidae > Macrotis > Macrotis lagotis. Next base: position 29,319,803 of record NC_133664.1, read on the forward strand.
TTAATAATAGCTTTTATTTATACTGTATACTAAACATTGTGCTAAGAACTTCAAAACTATTATATTATTCAAACTTTTTTTTATTAAATTTAAACTTTTTTAAGTTTAAAAACAACTCTTGGAGGTAGGCGCCATTTCTAGTAGGAGGAAATCAAGACAAAAAGAGGTTAAGTGGCTTGCCCAGGGTCACACAGTAAGTATCTCAGGCCCAATTTGAACTCAGATCTTCCTGTCTCCAGGTCCAGTGCTCTATGTACTGTGCCACCTAACTGCCTCAATTAATTAGATGATTAGAAGCATCCCAAAGTAGAATTGACCATCTTAGGAGAAAGCAGGTTCTCCCTCATTAGAAGTCTTCAATTAAACAATGATTGACCGTTTGTCAAGTATTTTGCAGTGGGGTTTCTTTTAGGAATCTGCAGTGGAGCAAATGGTCACTGGGGTCCCTTCTAAATGTGAAATGATCTGATTGGATGATTCCATGGTGCCAGAAGTCTAGACTTTCGAGCCCTTTCTGCTGCATTCTATATGATCTTCTCAGAAAGCTACTAAGAGAAATAAATGTTGATTCATTCAAATTATGGACTTGGAATGCTCTCTATTCTCACTTCTCCCTCATGCATCCTTAGCTCCCCCGAAGGCTCACTCAAATTTCTTGTTCTATATGACTCATTTATCCCAGTTGGTCATGTTCCCACCAGGGAAGTCCATTTATATTTACTTTGTATACAATTTAACTGCATATCCCCCACCACCACCTCCAGTAGAATGTAAAATCCTTGAGGGTAGAGTCAGCTTCACTTTAGTATCTACATTCCCCAAGACCTAGCACAAAGAAGGTGTATTTTTTTTTTGGATGAGAGAAGATAGCCATTGCACTGCCTTATAACTTGTAGACATCACTAAAAGGTGTTGGAAACATTATTAGTGTGTTTTGAAATTAATGTGATTTTGTTAATAGCCACAAAGACAAGAGTTGACACTCAGAAGAATCTTCACCTGAGCCATTTCTACTCTCTAGGCACTCATCAAGCTCCAAAATAGTTATACCTTCAGGGACACCCAGAATCATTGGAATAGCATGTGTGAGACTGGCAAAGTCTTGCTGACTTTGATTTATTTGGCTTCTATGATTTTCACAGCACTATGGGCATGCCCATAAAAAGGGAAAGAGGTCATGATGGAGAATGTGAGACATTGAAAAGCCTATAAGAATTCCAGCCCCAGTGCATAGCCTTTTTTAGGTGGCCAAAAGTCACAAGTTAAATTTACACAGAATCCACTCAATTGGACTGACTTCTCAATTAAATCATGCTTCTGGCATAAAGGGCCAAAATACCATAAAGATAGCGATCCATTTACTCTTTCATTTCTCTTATGCCAGTACTGGAGTCATAGCTTACTCCCCGCCCCCCTAAATTTTCTATAGTTTCCAATCCTGGCCAAAGTATCAGAAGGACCCAGATTCAAATATCACCTCTAACACTATCTAGGTGACATTGGAGAAGTAAATACCTCTATGAATGTCATTTTCCATATCTGTGAAATGAGGGAGCCAAACTAGATGGTCTTGGAGGAACTGTCTATATTATGGTAGCTAGAGTGAGTTGCCTTTTAAGGTTGGAAAGTGGTTCACACTTGTTCTCTAATCTGACCCTCACAAAATCCTTAAGAAATTGGTGCTATTAAGACCAGCTTTATGGTTGAGGAAACTGAATCAGAGAAAAGTTAAGGGACTTCTCTAAAGTCACACAACCTATGTAATCAAACTTGGGTCCTCTTAAGTCCAGGCCCAGATATCTGATGAACCACATAGCTGCCAGTGAAGTGACATATGATGATACAATATTCTATAATATGATATGATATGTGATGGAATAATGAGATATGATTTAGAAGCAAAGATATTTAAGCTGGATGAGACCTTGGAGGTCATGTAGTTAAAACCTTCATTTTATACATGGAAATTAATTCATTAAGGAATTTTTAAAAATAATTTAATAATTGTAATAATAATTTAATAATTTTTAATAATTCTCCCTTCAACCAGGACTACTTGACTACTCATAGAGCTTGCATGAGATAGAAACTACCAACACTATTCCTTCTAATTAGATGAAGAGCTATAAGACCTCATCATCTGCCATTTAATAAAAAAATTAGTAATTTGTAATAATTTAATAACAATGAATAATAATTAGTAACAATTAGTATTCATTTAACAATTTTAAAATAATTTAATAATTGATATATCTAAATTAATAAATTAATAATTTTTTGAATAAAGCATTTCCAAAATATAATAAAAAGGTGATTGATTACACATGAAATTGCATATCCATTATGTACAACTTTCTAATTTATATATACATATATATATATAAAATATAGTTATCAGTTAAGTTTTTCTTTTGTTCCTTACCTCCCCAGCCGCAACTTAGAGATGATCATTAGACAGAAATAAATAAATAAGTGTGTGTGTGTGTGTGTGTGTGTGTAGACAAAGATATCTATCTAGCTATCTATATATATATATATATATATATTAAAATTTTTCTTTACATCTATTTATCAGTGCTTTCTGTGGATATGGATAGTGATTTTCATCTTATGGCTTTGATAATTAATTGGGTATTTATAATAGTGAAAATGACATTCACTTAATATGGAATTTATTATCATACATGTGCAAACCACTACTATAACTCTAGATAAATAAAGACCAAAACAAAACAATTTCTACCCTCCAAGAGCTTGCATCATCCTGGATTGAACCACCTGTACTCATCAAAGTCAATAAACAATCTGGACAAAGTTATGATGGGGGAGGGGAGAAGACCGCAAAGCACTGACGACTCTATGGTAATCAGAAAAGGTATCATTTAGGATGCTGTCCTCGGGCCAGTCTTGAAGGTTCAGATGAATAAGAACAGAACACTAGACAGCTATTAGAGTGTATCAAAACACAAAATGACATGGTCATGGTCAAGAGGTACAGCTAGTTTCGAACCCAGTTCTTCTGACTGAAGTGCCTGCCTTGATCCCATGGGGCTTCTTATTTTTTTTTTTTTAGGGCTTTGGTTTTTTGTCAAGGCAATGGGGTTAAGTTACTTGCCCAAGGCCAGACAGCTAGGTAATTATTAAGTGTCTGAGGCCAGATTTGAACTCAGGCCATGGGGCTTCTTATTAATGGCAAAGTATGGCATTCACCTTGAAGAAGAGACCTTCAGAGCAATAGGAGAAAGATCTTGCCTGTTCCAAAACTAAGGAAGACCCTTCTCCTGCCTAAAGAGAATGTCTGCAAGAAGGTGAATCCCAAGCCTTGGAGATCCAATCAGCCTAACCTCCATCTTAACTCACCCACTTGTGCAAAGTTTTGCCCCACTATTTGTAATTCTAAGGGGGAAACAAATTCCCTGGAAATTTCACCAAGTCACCACATAGGCTGTCACCACATTCACTGTTTTTAGGTAAAGGAGGGAAGCTGTGGAGAAATGAACAAAAACACTGACACCTCAGAGAGGAGAAATGAATGGAAGAACAAATTCTAAGACCTTACTCTGACATTTCAATATCCTGACTCTATCCTGACTTTGACATTTCAATCAATCAATGGATCAATCATCACGACTAAGTCACTTGTGACTAAGTCATTTTAACTGTTACAAATACCAAAGCCATAAGAAGAAAGACACTATCCATTTCCAGACAAAGAACTGATAGAGGTATAGAATAATTTTACACACACACACACACACAAATACACGTATGTATGTATATATATGTTTGTATGCATATATATACAGAGAGAGAGAGAGAGAGAGATCTTTATATCTAAATTTCTTCCAGACATTATGCTAGGCACTGGGAATATAAAGAAAAGTATGACCTATATTGCCTTATAGTCTATTGAATGAATGAGAAAGCAAAGCATTTCTCAAACCCTTAATATGTACAAAGAACTGGGAATTCAAGACTGGGAAGAACAAGATAGTCGCTGCTGTCAGGGAGCTTTGTCCAGGAGAAAACACCTAAAGAAGGTTTTAACTCCAAGTCAGATGAAAAGGTTCTACGATCCTCGGAGTCAGTGGCATAGAAGATGGGAATGCTTCTTCCTTCTGTGGGAAAAGGGGAAGGATAGAACACATGAAATATACACAGGATATACTCAATTCTGATCCTCATTTTTCCCATCTGTCAAATGGAGAGACCACTTGCAATGCCCATCTCAAAGGTTGTTCAGAGAAATGTGTTTTATATTTATATATACATCTATGTATATGTGTGTTTGTATTTATATGGAGAGAGAGAGAGAGAGAGAGAGAGAGAGAGAGAGAGAGAGAGAGAGAGAGAGAGAGTTTGTGGTAGACATGGTCACTCAGATATCTTTAATTAATGGATCTTCTCTATACCTTCTTTTCTGTTTCTATTTGGGTCAAAAAATATAGAACTATGCTATCCATTTTAAATGCTTAGGAATCAAGAAATGTGTTCAAAATAAAAGGAAAAAAAATCCAGATGGCAGATGAGTGACCCATAAGAACTTAGAATTAGGGGAAGCTGGGTGGCTCAATGGATAGAACACCAGCCCTGGAGTCAGGAGTACCTGAGTTCAAATCCGGCCTCAGACATTTAATAACTACCTAGCTGTGTGGCCTTGGGCAAGCCACTTAACCCCATTGCCTTGCAAAAAAACAACCTAAAATAAAAGAACTTAGAATAAGAAACCATTAGATATGTGATCTCAATAAAACTCACTGGGATGATGATATGCTTCCAATGTCACAGTTCCTTGTGGTAAAATACTAAGAAATTGAGAGTAATTATAACTATTTGCATTATATTGTTCTATTTTATTTATATCCATAAGCTGAATGTTTGCTAACTGTTAATGCACTACAGATCTCCCTTCAAACCCTTTCATATTCTATGGATCTTGTCATTTTGAAGGTGCAAAAGGAACTAGATAATGTTGAGTAAACACTTTCATGGGCTGATTAAAAAAAAAGCCAAATCAATTATCCATCCCAGCATAATAAATAGAACTAAATTGTGTTTTGTAACTGGTCTTTCTGAGTTTTCTCAAGCTGAAATTCATGATGTTGTCACTATCTACAGTTCAAAACATTCAGCCACAGATCTTGGACCTAGATTCACAATGGAGGGTTTTTTTTTTTAATGAATCTCTCCATAGATATTTTTCAATGTTATAAGCTTCTTTTCAGAACATGATGTTCAGTGCTATTACCTTTATTATTAGTGTCTCTTTGTTGCTTACTTTAGAAGATGCTCATAATTTTAGATGTGCTGCACCTTAATTAATTAAACCCTTAAGATTTTCTAAATGGGAAATCAGAAGAAAAGCAAGGGATATTAAGAACCCTTGGGGTTTTTAAAAAAATTAAGCAAATTTTCCCCAATTCAGGTTCTTTTCCAAAGAATCCCAACCTGTTCTTGTTAGAAAGGGATTATAACTTTGTGATTTATTGGCTTTATGAGACATGAACTAAATAAATCACATTCCTTAAGAATTGCATTTCTACAGACCTGGAGGGAATGGAGCTGTGAGAAGGGTAGAAATGGATTCAATTTGCTCAGATTTTGTTGGGGGAAAAGTTCCACTGAAGCAATCTAACACTGTTTCTACCCCCTTGGACAGTAAAATTGTTCTGTTACCTAACTGTTGATTGAACTAATCACAATTAGTCCTTCCATCTGGAGAAATGGGGGGAGGAGAGAGCTCAAAGGAAACATCAGTCTCTCCAATATCACCAAATAGGAGGATTCTGGTGAAACAAATGACAAATTTAAAAACTTATGATTAGAATTCTATAGGGACCATTTTTCTAATCACAGATAGAAACAGTCTAAGCATGATAGACAGTAAAAGAATAAGGTACACTTAAGTTAGAAGAAATGGATGCTCTGTTTCCACGATTTGGGGATTGATGTTTAAACCATAAATTCTAAGATGGGGATTGGCTGCCAAACATTCAATAAAAATCAGTAAAAACCTGTGTCCTTCTTCCCTTTCCTACACTCATCATTATTTGATCCACGAAAATTAAAGGTTCTAGCTGTATTATATAGTCAATGACCAAGTGATACAAATGTAAGCCATAAGGGAGGGAAAAATGGAAATTCATCAAGTTTGTCTTCTTCTTCTGGAAAGGTCTCTTCAGAAAAGAAGGGCTTGTTGATGGATTTAAGCAAATGAATTAGCAATCAGAAAGTTCTTGGTATAGCTATGTTTGGGGACTTGTGTGTTTATTAAGAACAGAAAATAAATTAAAAAAAAAACATTTGGACCACCAGAGCAACCATTTTTCATCAACTTCTTCAATTATAAAAGCATTCCATTAGTACTATGCCATTTCTGTGTTTCTGTGCAAATCATCACTTTGAAATGATGAACAAGCAAATTTTTACCAAGAGTCTCTAAGAGCCGGCCCAGAACATCTTGTACCTTAGTACTCCTTCCTAACCACTGATTTCCGAGCTCGGCCAAAGAACTCATTTCATATTCTTTGGCTCTTTTTCTGTCCTTGATCTTGTCGAGTCTAAATAAAGTAGAGGAAAAAATAAATTATTTTTAGATTGCTGAAACCACTCAACGTGGGATCAAAGATTAAAGTTTAAATGGAGGCCACCTAATGTAACTCTTCCATTTTACATATATATGGAAACTGAGGCTCAGGAAGGTTAAGTGACTTATCCAATCTCATACAGATAATGTCAGAAATGGGATTTAGACCCAGATCCTTTGACTCTCAAAGAAGTATTCTTTACTATACATTCCTCTTAGATGACCTATATAAAATACTTTAAGGAGTTAAGGAATTTAACACCATAGACCTGATTCTAGAAGGAAAGTATCCCCAGCTAAACACAAAGAAAAAGCTAATCCAAGGACATGGCTAGGAATGCAGTGTGCTTCTTCTAAAACTCAGATAAGTAACTCCTGTCTAGACTTGAGACATATCCACTCCCACCCTTCCACCAGCACAGCCTAGTCATTATTCTGCATTCAAGGCTTGAAGGAAAGATAGCATTGTTTCATGAACTATTTACCTTCATCTGAAATCGAAAGTATAATCATGAATATCATTAAAAAGGTATGTACATTGTAAATGCTCTATTCAAATATTGATTTTAATTTTTTCCCCCTTGATTCTAGAAGAATAACAATGGATGAGATTAAATCTTCAGAGATGAATTGTACAAAGAATTCATATTGAAGACAATAATGTCCCAATTTAAAGGGAATGTTTCCTTTATTGACCAGGCAAATAAACATCGGTACAAAGATCCAGGTCCTTAAAATAAAAATCTCTGTTTAGTTTTTGGTGCTTCAAGGGATCCCTTTGGCATCTTTGGTTAAAAGCTGGATGACCATGTGTTTGTTGGGAGTCACTCCTTGCTCAGATACAGGTTAGACTTGTTGACTACAGAGGCTGCTCCCAGTGTCAGAATTGTGTGATTCTATGAGTCATCCCCAGGTAGCTCTCCTGCCAGTACAGATTACAAAGCATACATGCCTCCCCTTCCGTGACATTCTTGCCCAAATACCCTCATAAATCCTTTGCAGAGGATTTCTCAGAGAGCACCCCCTGATTCTTTTTATATTTCATCAATACTAGCAAAACTTTGGGCTATTCACGAATTAGTCTTCCTATGTTAGCCATTCTACTCCTTACATATCCTTCATGATATATTTTTATTTCTTTCATAAAGATCATCATTAGTAATATGCTAGAGTCTACTCAAACCTACCAATCAGTTTTCCATTTTCCTTTGTGTAATGCAGAATCCTGATTTCTTTAAAAGCCTAGTTCTTGGGGTGGCTAGGTGGTGCAGTGGATAGAGCACTGGCCCTGGAGTCAGGAGTCCCTGAGTTCAAATCTGACCTCAGACAATAATTACCTAGCTGTATGGCCTTGGGCAAGCCACTTAACTCCATAGCCTTGCAAAAAAAACCCCAAAAAACTAAAAAAAAAAAAACATAGTTCTTATGATTCGTGACTATCATCACATTGCTATAAAAGATAACCCTGTTTAGAATTCAAATGAAAGAGGGATTCCTTAGATAGTAAGGTTGGTCCTTCAGATATTCTTTTTTCTATATGGTGTTGTTCAACACACCAATGCATCTGGTATTCCTATAGTTTCCTTAATAAATCTATGGTCATTTTTTTAGAAAGATTTTATTTATTTTGAGTTTTACAATTTTTCCTCTAATCTTGCTCCCCTCTCCTACCCCCACAGAAGGCATTCTGTTAGTTTTTACATTGTTTTCATGTTGTACATTGATCTCAGTTGAATGTGATGACAGAGAAATCATATCCTTAAGGAAGAAAAATAAAGTATGAGAGATAGCAAGATTACATAATGAGATAACTTTTTTCCCTAAGTTAAAAGTAATAGTCTTTGGTCTTTGTTTAAACTCCACAGTTGTTTCTCTGGATACAGATGGTATTCTCCATTGCAGACAGCCCCAAATCCTCCCTGATTGTTGCCCTGATGGTTTGAACAAGTTCATCAAGGTTAATCATCGCCCCCATGTTGCTGTTAGGGTGTACAACATTCTTCTGGTTCTACTCATCTTGCTCAGCATCAGTTCATGCAAATCCCTCCAGGCTTCCCTGAATTCCGGTCCCTCCTGGTCTCTAATAGGACAATAGTGTTCCATCACATACATATACCACATTTTGCTAAGCCATTCCCCAATTGAAGGACATTTACTTGATTTCCAATTCTTTGCCACCACAAATAGGGCTGCAAATCTATGGTCATTTAAAAGAAATCAGTCTAATTAATCACACTGTAAATACCAAATGGAAAAAATATATATTACTAAGATTATGATAAACAACTTAATAGACAGACCATAAAATTAATTGATCAAGATAGATGATAGATTAAAGATAACAGAACATATAAATATGGTTGTTTATCTTATTCAGGCATTAGAAATGGACAACAAGGGGGTGGCTAGGTGGCGTAGTGGATAAAGCACCGGTCCTGGAGTCAGGAGTACCTGGGTTCAAATCTGGTCTTGGGCACTTAATAATTACCTAGCCGTGTGGCCTTGGGCAAGCCACTTAACCCCATTTGCCTTGCAAAAACTTTAAGAAATGGACAACAAAGCTGACCCAGAATGGAATAAGAAGAGGTCAACAACTGGCTGAATTTCATTCATCTTTCAAAAGTCTCATAATTTCCACATGAGAATTTTTCTAGGCAAGGACTTTATTGTGGAAAAAAATTACTCATTGGGCAAACAGAAATTTTAGTAAAAATTTGAAAGTTGATTAACAGTTAAGTAATGCTTCAAATCACTAGTGTAATGGCAAGTGTCAGAAAAACCAGTGAAAATCCTGTGGGCTACCAAAAGGATTTTAGACCTAATATCCCTTTCACCCTTTATGAATGTTCACAAAGGCTCATGTAACCAAATGGAATGGATCATGAACCTTGGAGATAAATATCCCACTCTCTGCAGATGAAGTCACTGAAGCCCAAGAATAAAAAGTGGCTAGCCCCGGGTCAAACTGCTAGATCATAAGAGAATTAGAACTAGAGTTCACGTCTTCTGATTCCCAATTGGCCCTTATTCCCATGATACATTTATCATTTATTTTGAGAGATGGGAAAAGGACAGGAAGAAAAACAACAGTTTTGTTGGCGCCAGATTGGTTAGTTCCCAACTTTCCAAACCAGGTTGATTTATACAAAGATGGATTTAATCTGTAATTTCCAAAGCCAAAAAGATTGAGTAGAAAATGTTCTACCAAGTATGTGCAAAACTAATTCCTCAAACTATAAAAATGCTTAACCAATTTTCTTCCAATTTGGCTGGAATCTTGTCCCTCATTAAAAGTGGCAATCCTGCCAATTTGCAAATGTATAGCTTTACCTATTTTTAGTGAAACACAAGCTCAGAAAGTGTCCTGACATTTTTATATAATTAGTAAGTTGGTTTTTCATCTTTTTTCCTTGTGAAAGCAGCTTAAACAAATTATTCAAGGTTTCTTCCTAAATGAGTTGGGTTGGAGTTTCAATAAGTTTTAGACCCAGTACGAACTATTAACTTTATTTTTCATGAAATCAGCGTATTTGTTTCTATTTTTCTTTTCTTATTTCTTATGGCACAGTTGTAATGAATGCCCCCAACCCTGTCCCCTTTCATTCCCAAGAGTATATTGGAATATAATAACATCCTACTGGAGATATACTACTTTAGTGAAGAGAGAAATAGATTTGGAATTGGAAGGTTTAGGTTCACTTCCTGTCTCTAAACATATACATTCTGTTTGATCCCGGCAATTCACTTAATTTTTCAACTTCTTCATTTCTAAATGGGAGTGATCATAATACTTATATTGGATAATGGGGTTGTTTGGATTGATAGAACAGGAGTTATGACTGCCCCCGACTTTCATTTGTATAGGAAACATGCAGGTAAGGAAACTCCCTCTACCAATACATGTTGAAAGTTTTTCTGCAATTTATAAAGAACTGCTCAGACCACTGAGAGATTAAGAGATTTGTAAATAGTTACACAGCCAGTATGTGTCAGAAGTGGCTCTATACCCTGAATATAATCTTCCTTATCAGGTGTAGGTAACTATTTAGAGAAATCATTTATACAGATTCAAACATAGTTCAAGATAACCTTATGTCCATTGGATTCCAGTAGAATGTAAGCTTTTTGAGAGTAGGGATTGTTTTTCAGGTTTTTCTTTTTTTGGTACCAGAAAATAAGCCATTTCCTGGCTCAGAATAGGCAATTAAGAAAGATATGTTGAATTGAATTAAAATAAGTGATTATGGACACTTGAAATATCTAAGACTTCTTGAATGTGGGTTGTCCTTCTACAAAGACAGATTGCAGTCCTTCATTATGATTTTATGGGGAGGCAGACAGGGGAAGTTACAGAGATATTTTGGAGTTGAGAAGGTCAAAGTACTGTGGGATTATGGTCAATATAGACAGATAGATAGATAGATAGATAGATAGATAGATAGATAGATAGATAGATATAGATATGGATATGGATATGGATATGGATATGGATATGGATATGGATATAGATATAGATATAGATATAGATATAGATATAGATATAGATATAGATATAGATATAGATATAGATATAGATATAGATATAGATATAGATATAGATATAGATAGATATAGATAAATACCAACCAGAATTATGGTCTGACTAAAGCACTTTTGTTGAAGTTGTCACCTTATTCAACCATTCTGCAGAGCAATTGGAACTACTCCTAAAGGACTATCTAACTGTGCATACATTTTGACCCAACAATATCATTATTAGATCAGCATCCCAAAGAAAAGGGGGAAAATATATGTCACAAATATTTATGACATCTCTTTTTCTGGTGGCAAAACATATGGAAATAGAGGCTATGCCTAACCAGTGGAGAATGACTAACCAACTTGTGGTAGGATTGTGTGTGATTATGATAGGATACTATGAGAAATGATAAGCAGTATGCTTTCAGTAAAACCTGGGGAGACTTATATGAACTGATGCAAAGTGAAACACATAGAACCTGGAGAATGTTGTACATAGTAATTATTTGAGAATCATTTGTGAATTTGTAGTTGTGGTTGTTTTGTCAATTAATTGTGTCTGACTCTTCATGAACAATGCATTTGGGGTTTTCTTGGCAAAGATGCTGGAATGTTTATTATTTCCTCCTCCAATTTTTTTTACAGATAAGAAAACTGAGGCAAACAGGGTTAAATGACTTGCCCAGAATCACAGAATTAGTAAACATGTGAGGTCCAATTTGAAATTAAGAAGATGAGTCTTCCTGACTCCATGCCCAGCACTCTATGCACTGAGCCATTCTGATCAAGACAATGATCCAAGACAATTCTGAAGGACTCATAATAAAAATGCTATCCCCCCTCCAGTGAAAGAACTGATGTGGTCTGAATGCAGATTGAAGCATATTATTTTTACTTTCCTTATTTTTCTTGGGGGTTTTTTTAGCTTGTATTTTTTTTTTTGCAACATGGCTAATATGGAAATGCTTTTCATGATTGCACATGTATAATCTATATCAAATTGCTTGTCTTCTCAAACAGGGGAAGAAGGGAGAGAATTTGGAACTTAATTTTTTTAAGTGAATGATAAAAAATAAAATAAATTTTAGAAGATGAATTATGTTTTGGGGCAGGTTGGAATAGGAGCTATGAACTAAAAGCTGAAACCACTGAGGAAGATGGAAAAGTATCCTCAAGATCAGCAGATGATGACTAGTAAGGATGGGGAGAGCGTAGTATCAGTGTATCGTGACACTTTCAAAGCAGAGAGAGGTTGTAGCAATGGTCTAGAAGTGACAATGGGGAATAAGAAGTATGAACATATGAGAAAAATGAGTTAAAAGGAATTGCAGAAGAAATGGTCTCCATGGGAGACTCTCTCTCTTTGAGAAACAAAAGGTATCAGATTTCAGTTAAGGCAAAGTTTTAAGATAACATCAGGTTTTTTTCCTTGAAGTGAGGCACAGACATTTGAAAGATGACTTGCATATCTAGAATTCCAAAATGGAACTCCCACTGCCTCTGAAACAACTAGTTGAACTTAAAAAAAAAAGCACCCAGATTACTGTCATTTAGTCATCACTCCCACTAGAGAAAATTTTCAAAGTGCTCAATATGTGACAGCCTCAAGAATAATAAATTACATTTGTATAGCCCTGTAAGGCACCAACTTGCCTTAAAACAACTTTAACATGGGGCATTTTCTCCCCATCTTTTTTTTTTTTTTTGCAAGGCAATGGGGTTAAGTGGCTTGCCCAAGGCCACACAGCTAGGTAATTATTAAGTGTCTGAGGCTGGATTTGAACTCAGATATTCCTGACTCCAAGGCCAGTGCTCTATCCACTGCACCACCTAGCCACCCCTCCCCATCTTATTTATGGAGTAATTGGGCCTCTGAGAAATCATCTGATTTTATGGTCCCATGAGGTGGGAATTCAAGTCCAGTTTACTGACTTTGGGTCCAACATTCCATCTTTATACCATTCTTCTTTCTCATAGCACAGGACAGAAGACCAATGATTTGATGAACTGAATGCCAGCCAATTTGTGATGGGTTCCATTGTAATGTTTGTGAAAAATCTAAATGTTAAGGGGGAAATCACTGAAATTGGACCTTGAAACATGGATAGAAACTTCTCAAGAAGATAAGTGCATGCGACAATAGATATTGCAAAAAGCAATATATGGTTAATCTTTTTTTTTAAACAAATGACTACCGCTACTCTGTTTGAGGTATAAAAATAAGATGACGCCTGTCTTCAAAGACCTTTCATTGTACAGATATTTAGCTAGAGAAATACCATGAAATATGAGAATGAAGATGAGAAGCCTTCATGGAGGTATTGAAAGCTAAGCTGAATCACGAATCCATTAAACTAAGCTTCTTGAGGGCAGTGACTATCTTTTGTCTCCTTTTGTATCTCCAGACCTTAGCCAGTACCCTAATACATAGGAGGTGTTTAATAAATGTTTATTGGAGGGCAACTAGGTGACTCAGTGGATAGAGCACCCACCCTGGAGACAGGAGGACCCTGAGTTCAAATCTAACCTCAGACATTCGATACTTACTAGTTGTGTGAACTTGAGCATCACTTAACCCCATTGCCTTGTAAAACTTAAAATAAAATAAGATAAACGATTATTAATTGACTGAATATTGATAAATTGCCTAAAGGACAGAAGTAAGTAAGAAGTGATTTCAGGTATGGGGAAAGAGGTAAAGGATGGGTTGTGTAAATAAGACTTAGAAAATAAGACTTAGAAAATGTAAAGTACTGTAATATGAAATGACTCTAAAAAAGGTCTTAAACCTCAAGTTGAAGAGTTTTTTATTTTAACCTACAAATCAGTCATAGATGAATTTTGAATGACATTTGCAGATCACTAAAATAATCTTTGGAGTACTCTATGGCAGCTGATTATCAGATGAATTATGGATGAAGAAGAAGAAGAAGCAGGGAAATCAGTTAGGAAGCTCCTTGAAGGCCTGAAACGCCTTGAGTTGCATCCAGTTCTCCATTATCCCATTTGGGTTTTCTTTGCACAGATACTTGGAATGGTTTGTCATTTCCTTCTCCAGCACATTTTGCAGATGAAGAAACTAAGTCAAATAGACTTAAGTGACTTGCCCGGGATCACATCACTAGTTGGTTTCTGAGACAGATTTGAACTCATAAAGATGAGTCTTCCTGATTCCAACTCCACTTAGACACATAAAATTATGTGTCTTTGTGTATTTATGTGTGTGCGGGTGTGTGTGTGTGTGTGTGTGTGTGTGTGTGTGTGTGTGTGTGTAGCACATTACTATGTGCTTAAGAAATCTTTGTAGAATTGTATTGAAGTTTGTTCAGTCGTCCAAGTGAGAGGTGATAAGATTAGGGTGGTAGTTGTGAAAGTGAAAAGAATGAGTCAGATGCAAGAAATATTATGGAGGTTAGAGAGTTAGAACTTGGCAATTTAGGAATGCAAAAAAGGGAAGGAGAAAGACTTGAATAGCTGGGGAAATGACAATAACAACAAATAGTTATTAAATGTCTCCTAGTCTATGATCCACACTGTATACAAAGTGTTGGGAAAGCAAAAAAGAATAAAGAAAAGCATTCCTTGTCCTCAAGGATTTATTTTCTATCAGAAATTAGAATTTTGAGACCTTACTCTGTTAAAATAATTAGTTAAAATGTGTCATAGTTCCAAATTTTACCATTGATTTATGCATTAATCATGATGAGACTTGGGTTGAAAATAATCTACAAAAAAAAGGTAAGCCAATTTACTTTCCATATAATTCAAAATCTTTGTGTATATTTATTAACACTCCATTATGAAGAATTATGGAAAGGACTCCCAGCTTCTTCTGAATCTAGAGTAAGCTAGTGAAGCACTGTGCATAGCCAACTACCCTTGGAGTCAACAGAACCTGGGTTCAAGGCTCACCTCTGACACATACTGATTGTATGACCATGAGTAAGTCATGAACCTCTCAGTGTTCTAGGTAACTAAATTGCAGAGGATATGCTGACCTACAATGGTAAAGAAAATTCCCTCATCTGGGATATCCAAACCCCATTTGAAATTACAGATCCAGGTGCTATCCCTATCAAAATTTCTCCTGAACACCATTTAAGGTTCTTTATTCATTTGGCAGTGATTCTTGCAATGGTAAAATTCATGCTTGTTACCAAGGTTTATCTGAAATTAAGAAAGGACAGTGTACTTGATAGAATAAAATTAGACAAGGTCCCTGACCACTAAATTTGAAATCCAAATCCAATGAGCCAGCAATACATTAACAAGGGAAAAGAAAAGGATGCAAATGTAATTGAGAAGAGAAGGTTAATGGATTCATAGTTCACCTCTGGAAACCTCCCTTAATTCATGAAAACTAGCTTGGCTGGCTCCTCTTGGTTTCTGGCCATATTATACTCCAATAGAGTCCTAAGACTGAACAGACTGTTCAGACCTAACAATTTCTCTCCAGTTCCTAGCAATGTACCTTGAACATATTAGGGATTTAATCAGGGCTTGCTGGATTGTACTGAAGATTATAGATTAAAAGGAACTGAATTTCTTGGCTTTTTTGCGTGTGGGGCTTCAGGGTATTCACCTAGTGTCACTTTCAGAATGCCCTAGTTCGGTAACATAGCCATTGTAAAGCCATTGAAAAGAGAGGAGGCAACATAGCTTAGTGGAACAAGCCCTTGGATTGAAAACCAAGAGACATGGATTTGAATCTCCTCTTCTGGGAATTCAGAGCCATGGGAAAACTTGGGGAAAATCCTGTAGAGCCAAGAAAGCACAATTCAGAAAATAACAAATCCAATGGCTATAAAAGATAAATGAAAACAATGTTAAGAGGTGGCCAGAACTCAAATTAATTGTAATGTACAATTCAATGCGGGTCCTAGAAAACCGATGCTTGAACACTTTTCAATAGAAAGGTGGGAGACTACAGATGTGAAATATGATATATATAGCAGACATATTTGCCATGACAGTGTTGTTTTATCCTCATGTTGCCCTTGACCATAAGGGTTGCTTCAGTGGAGGAAGAACAGTAGGATCATGGGGGGGGGGGATGAATGAATGATATAAGACTCTAAGTATTGAAATGTATACAGTGGACAGAGGGGTCTATAAGAACCTGATCAAATAAACTTGAGAAAATCATTTATTAATTTTCAAGGTGACAACGTAGATGCCTCAGAAATCAGCAAGTGCTATGAATCATGTCCTGATTTATTGATTGTCTTGACTTAAGAAAGTGATGGAGAAAATCTTAATAATAAAGATTAAGCTTAAAAGTATAAGGTACATTGTTTTTCCCTCGGAGATCTGGTTTTTAAACATTTTCAAACACTCCATTGGATAGATATTAAATACCTAGATACATTAGAATGGGAGTTAGGTAGTACTATGGGCAGTCAGGAAGTTCTGGGGTTCAAATCCTGTCTATTTACTGGCTCTGTCAAGTCATTTGACCTCTTTAACTTTCTATTTTCCTATCTGTAAATTAAATAATAATAGCACCAACTTCCCTGGGTGGTTATAAGAATAAAATAAAATAATAATTGTAAAGGATTTTGTAAACCTGAAAATGTTATACAAATAAATATTCCCGAACAGTCAAGAGAATAGGGATTGTTTTATTCACTGTATTTATGTCCCCGACATATTGCACAGTACATATGTGATGTGCACCATATATGTTTATTGATTGACTGATTCATTGATTGGTCTTTATGGATATGCATGAGAAAAGTGAATGTTAACATGGATTTTGAGAGGTGGATAGGATTTGGGGATGAAATGTGAATAGAAATTTTACTGGATGAAGAGTGACATACCAGACTGGACAATGATGGGTCATAGGTATTGAGGCAACACTGTTTAGTGGAAAAAGTGTTAGAATTAGAGCCAGGAGAAAAACTAAGTTTCAAATCCTGCCTAACTCTTAATTGCTCTATGCCACGCATCACCATCCTCACCCCTCAGCCAATTATTTTTCTATTATGTGTTCTAGTTTGTTCATCTATAAAATAGGAGTAATTTAAAAAATATATGTAATATATGTATTGAATACCTTACAGAATTATCAAGAGGAAAATTTTTGTCAAACCTTAAAGGAAAAGAAAAAAATGAGTTGGCATTGTGTATTTAGACCAACCCAACAGTTATGGAATTACCCATCACTCACGTTTATTTGAATTGAAAAAGATGGGCATTCCTTTGGAATTTGAATCTACAGATTCACATTCATCCCCCCCCAAAGTATGCTAATTTGTTTACAACTACCCTATACTCTTTTTAATTTACTTCTAGACCAAAGTAATGGATTTATCTCCTCTCTTCAGGTCTATGAAAACAAGGAAACAGAAGCCAGGCTGGACCAACCATCACTAATAATGAATAGTTTTGAACTTTGATTTGGGAATGTCAAAAGGGACAAAGCAACCTTTCATCTGGTGGTACATGTTGTGTAGATATGGATGGCATCTGAAATTATCCTCTTTCCAACTTCTAGCCAACTAAGAGTGTTTAGCTGTTAATAGCATTTGTTTTGAGAGATATCATGATACAATTGTTACAGGGCTTGCTTTGGAGTCAAGAAGATAGTTCCTTTCTTTGATCTATCTCATAAATGGCTCATGAATACTTAGTCCAGAGTGATAAATGATTTTTTAAAATTAAGACATCTTTTTTTTGTAAGGCAATGGAGTTAAGTGGTTTGCCCAAGGCCACACAGCTAGGTAATTATTAAGTGTCTGAGGCTGTATTTGAACTCAGGGACTCCTGACTCCAGGGCCAGGGCTCTATCCACTACGCCACCTAGCTGCCCCAAATTAAGACATCTTAATAAAAAGGCACACCTCTCTCAAGGTGAGAAAGGGGTAAGGAATCCTCAAAATGTTAGGTCTTTTATGAGGTTTGAAAGACTTTGTTCCTGCCCCTTCATGCCAATCATTAGCTGAAGTCACAATCTAGACAATTATTTTAAGATCATAAATTACAGATGAGTTGTTAATGTGCATTGGTGGATGGAATTTACAACACTTAGAGTAGGATAGGAGTGCCCTTTACCAATGAGCTGACAGGCACAGATCAGGATTTGAGCTGAATCTTGAAGGAAAACAGTGAAAAAGCAAAGATGAGACAGCAAGTTCCATACCTGAGGAACAGTCAATGAAAAACATGGAACCAGGAGATGGTATGTCATACATGAAAACCAGTAAATAAACCAGTGTGTCTGAATCATGGAGATAAGGGATTAAAATCTAACAAGACTGAAAAGGCAAGAGAGGGTCAATTAGGAAGAGCTTTCAAACCAAAAGATATTGAGGCAATAGGGAGCCACTGAAGTTTATTGAGTAGGGTATGACATGATGAGATCTATGCTTTTAAATAATTCCTTTGAAAACTGAGTAGAGGATAGATTGGAGTGGGGAGAGTGGAGGTAGAGTGACAAATCAGAAAACTATGACAATAGTCCAGATAAAAGGTGATGAGGATCCGAACTAGAGTAGTAACTGTGACTACGAAGAAGGGGACAGAGTAAAGAGATAGTATGAAAACAGAAACGACAAGATTGATTAACTGATTAAATATGTAGAATGAGAAGGATGCTAGAGATTGTATGCTTGAGTAACTAAGAGGATGGTGGTGCCATTGACAGTAGTAAAATAGGGAGGTTTTGGAAAGGGGAAAGTTGTTGAGAAAGAAAACTTATTTTGGACAGGTTGGGTAATGCATCTATGCAGAAAAAGTAAAATGGAAACAATCCCTAACCTCATGCAGCTTACGTTCTATTGAACAGAAACAACATGTATCCAGAGAAATAAATACAAAATTATTTTATGAGGAAATAATACTGATAACTAGAGGAATTGAGCAGGGATTCACAAAGGAAGGCAGTAATTGAGTTGATCTTTGAAGAAAAAGTTGGGATGCAATGAAGCAGAGATGAAAGGAACTTGCATTCCAGAAATGGGGAACTGTATGTATGAAGTCTTGGAAGAGGGAAATGAAATGGCATGTGTGTCAAGATGAATTCTTAGGCCAAAATGACTAGAATGAAGAATGAATTAATTAAAATAATATGAGAAGAAAAGATTCAAAAAGTACATGAGAAATAAATCATAAAAATCTTTAAATTTCATCCCAGGGTTATCACATAAGTGCTTCAAATTCATGAAACAAATCCCTAGATTTTTTATGTTTTTTTTGTCTTGAGTACCAGCACCACCATCCCCAGTCCTTGATTCTTAAATATGAATTATCATTCCCATCATCTTAGGCAAATTTCTTCAAATTTCTGAATGTCCATTTTCCTATCTGCTGGGGAGGGATAAATGATACTGCTCTCTAGAGAACAAATGTAGAATACTATATATTCTATACTACAATGATAATGTCAAAATACTTTACTACTCAGAAAGTCCCTGATGGAGGGTCAAGAAAAATAGCAATAATTAATATATATTCTCATTTCGTTGCATTCTCCTTTTTTGTAGATTTAAGGACTTCGCTTAAAAATATTTAAAATCTGGGGCAGCTAGGTGGGGCAGTAGATAGAGCACTGGCCCTGGAGTCAAGAGCACCTGAGTTCAAATCTGACCTCATATATTTAATAAGTACCTAGCTGTGTGGCCTTGGGCAAGCCACTTAACCCTATTTGCCTTGCAAAAACCTAGAAAAAATATTCAAAATCTAGTTTGACTGAGTACATCCTTCTTAGGAGGATGGGAGACAAAGGAGAGAAATTTATTAGTTACTTCAATATTTCTTGCTATGATTTTATCAGTGATGGTATTCCCTCTGCCAACAAAGATCGCAAAATTCCAATGACGTGATAAATGGTCTTTAGGAATTACTGTGGCTGAAAAATTCGTTATACAGCAGTCAATTTGACAATGGTTATCTCTAAATTTCATTAAGTTGATCTTTATTTGACAGACATACGGTTGATAACTAGGGTGGGCCATCAGATCTAAAGGGTACTGAAAAACACCTGGATCACTTAGCAGTTTAGAGGCAACTGAGTTTAATACCATTTAGCAAGAAGAATCAGTTGAAATAAGAAACTGCTAGATTGCTTGCTGTGTCACAGATAATCAATCAATTCCCTGCCCCTGCCTCCCCATCCATGACCTCCACGAATGTTGGCTGCCTTGGAGTAATTTGTAGCTGCCAAAAGTACAAAGATTCCTAGCTATGGCTCTGCACACATGTAAAGCAATTCTATCTCAAAACTTTGCCGGAACATGTTTTCTTTAGGGATACCTTGCACATGATGAGACATTCAAAGAAGACTTCAAAGATGTTAGAGGGAGGTGAGAGTGGTGCTCAGGTGGGGGTCTTCTTAGTAAACTCTGGAGTATCATCTTAAAATGACAGGATTTGGGGGTATGGGTTATGAAAGTTGGACCCAAATATGAAATTCAAACTTACTTAGGTCTTCCTAATTATAGACACATGGATATTAGACTTATAGACTCTCTTTTGAACCAAATACACAATATTACATTGAGATATAAGTAAGGAGGAGGAACCTGACCTAGTAGAAATGAGCTAGCTTTGGAGTCAGAAAGATCTGAGTGCAAATCCTAACTCAGTAAATGCTAACTTGACCTGTAACTGTTACCTAGCAATACTTACTAATATGGCTAATATGTATCTAAGGGACTAGGGTTCAAATCCCATCCCTCACATTACTTATATGACCTTTGGCAAGTCATTTCAATTATCCCTTGGTGTCTGTTTTATCATCCCAAAAACCAAGATATGGACTTGATGGCCTATGAAATCCGTTCCAATTCTAGATTGATGATTCTTTAACTATATGCTAAATAATACTATTGCCAGTCTATGTTGTTAGAATTTACTTTGGGATTTCCTTACATGAAAAAATATCACAAATCTGGATGGTGGAAATGACTAAACTTATT
The DNA here is from genome assembly GCF_037893015.1 of Macrotis lagotis. Classification (NCBI taxonomy): domain Eukaryota; kingdom Metazoa; phylum Chordata; class Mammalia; order Peramelemorphia; family Peramelidae; genus Macrotis; species Macrotis lagotis. Next base: position 29,340,827 of record NC_133664.1, read on the forward strand.
GCTTAGCCTTTAATGTAATGAATCTTTCTAACACTGAGCACAGAAAATGGATTTCTCATCTCTTCCCACCTATCCCTCCCCCTTTGCCTAGCATACGAAAATAACTGCCATTGATTTCCAAAATTGCCTTGTAAAGGAAGGGTGCAATACATTTATTTTTAGTCAAGTTGGGAGTATTATACTCTGGCATGGAGGGAGAGGTCAAGCAGTTTGCAAAGCAGCCAATATGTGTTGTGCAATGAAATCTGACACTGGCCTGGAATCTCCACTTTGGGACTTCAGAGAGATCTCGTGATGCTGAACATCAGCATGTACGTGTAGGATAAGGTGTTTTAATGGCTCTTTCATCAGCCCCTCAACCTTAGTTAAAAATACTTCTTCTGAAGGCCGAGAAAAAAACATCTCACCTCTTCCTAATTCACTTGGTGCCATCTCCTCCAGGAAGCCTTCCCTAATTTCCACAGTAAGAGGATCTCTTTCCCCCATTCAAGTCATCATCTCACTCTCTTCAACCACATCCATATTCTGCCTCTTGTCATTAATTGTGTAGCCTGGCAGAAAGAAGCTTGGGTTTGGGGTCAGGAAGGCCTGGGTTCATTTCCAGCTCTGACTTTTGCTAACTTCCTGACCTTGAACAAGTAAATAATTGGTAAGTCTCTTGTATAATTAAAACCTAGAAAGAATACAAGGATGAAATAAGGCAATCCTCATTATCAAGGACTTTATTGTCTCATGTCATTGAATTAGCCAATTTGAAAATGCTTATGAAGTGCCTACTGTGTACTAAGCACACAAGATACAAAGAGAAAAATAAAGCCATTCTTACCTTTAAGGAATGACATTACATGGGGAGGAGAAAGAAAGGAAGAGAGTATGTAGGTCTGTAGTGGTAAATATTTAAGAACCAGCTTTGGTGGGGGGAGGGAGATAGTAAAGCTTCATTACTATATTTTCTCCATCACTTTCTTAATTCTACACAATCAACAAAACAGCAAATCAAACTCTGCTTATTTAAAAATTTAACTAATTGGCTATTGTGAATTGGTTTAAACTGGCTCCAGCACACGATAGACACATATATATATATAAAAAGACTATAAATGACACACCCATATAAATAAATATGTTTACATTTATATTTTCACACAAAAATGGTGATAATGGTGATGTTTGCCCTTCATTCTCAAAGAAGACCATGATGTCAGGGAGGTGATGCCATGACATGAAAATGAATTGGATTGGAATGAAGGGGGAGCTGGGCTAAGTCACCAGCCTCACTTTCTCCTCCAGAACCATCTGGGTCCAGTGGTCAGACAGAAGTCAGGATGACTGGAGAGGGCCCTGAATGTGAGGTAGTCAGGGTTAAATGACTTGCCCAAGCTAATAAGTGTTAAGGGTCTGAGACTGGACTTGAACTCAGGTCCTAATTCCATAGCTGGTGCTCTATCCATTGACCCACGTAGTTATGTATATATAATATATATATACATACATGTGTGTATTCATTTGATATATATATATACATATATATGTATATACATATATACATATATACATATATATATATGTGTATGTATATGTGTGTAAATATATATATATATATATATATATATATATATATATATATATATATATATCTCCCAGGCAATTACACAGTAATGGTGTGGGGGTATCTAGCAGTTGGATTCAGGAAAGACTACACATAGGAGGTAATGTTTGATTTGAATTTTGGAGATAATTAGGAAATCTGAGGGGTAGAACTGAAGAGAGGTCCATCTGTGCAAAGGATTCCAAAGAGGAGATGCAATGTATAATAATAAATAGTAAGTAATAATAATAATAATAACAAAACAGCTAATAAGAGGGCTAGCATTTTTGTGGTGTCAATTGTTTGCCAGACGCTTTACAACATTATACTATTTGACCCTTACAATAACACTCTGAGGTAGGTACAAATTGACGATTGAGAAAATGGAAACAAGCAGAGACTATATGACTTGCCCATGATCACATAGCCAGTAAATGTCTGTGATAAGATTTAAACTCAGATCTTGACAACCAGTCTGGAACTTTTATTTGCACATTTGCACAGTGCAAATAAATAAATAGTTATTAACGTCTTAGAAATGAAGATTAGAGCCAGATTGTAGAAGACCTTCAACATCTGACTTACCTATATACTAGAGATCATATTGTCACCTACCTCATAAGGCTGTTTGTTGTGAAAGGCAAAAAAAAAAAGACAATAATATAATTTATAACGCTCAATTGACCATATAAAAGTCAATTCTTATTACCATTACATCATACTTTGGTTACTAGACAAGCTCAATGAAGGCAGACACTAGGTCCTATTTTTCTTTGTAGAGTCAGTCATGCACTATCTTACAAACACTTAATAAATGCTTATTGTTTAGGTAGTTAGTCATGTCGGATTCTTCACGACCCCGTTTGGAGTTTTCTTGGCAAAGATACTGGAATGATTTCCCATTTCCTTCTCCAGTTCATTTTGCAACTAAGTCAGACAAATTTAAGTGACTTGTTCAGGGTCAGACAGAAGTGGCTGAGGCTGGAATTGATCTTAGGTCTTGCTACTCCAGGCTGGGCATTGTATTCTATTCACCTAACTGCCATTAATAAATACTGAATGAATAAATTAGCAGATGAATGCTATACACTTAGATCATTTTCAACATTGTGGAGACTTTCTCAAAATATGGGGGAGCTAGGTGGTGCAGTCAATAGAGCACCAGCCTTGGAGTCATTAGTACCTCAGTTCAGATGCAGCCTCAGACACTTAATAATTACTTAGCTGTGTGGCCTTGGGCAAGCCCCTTAACCCTATTTGCCTTGCAAAAACTCTAAAAAATTGGGGGAATAGTGATATGACTTCATGAAGACATTCAGTTAAGAACCGTCATAATTTATTTGGCAGTAGCTGTGGAGTGAGTTTCTGTATGTGTGTGTGTGTGTGCATATGCATGCATATATATATATATATATATATATATATATATATATTATATATATGAAATTGTCCTAAGACTGAAGTTCCAATGTGTCCATATGAATCATGGATCTAGAGTTGCCAAAACAGACTTCAAAAGGTTTCTGAAAACCTACTGATCTGAAAGGTACAGAAGGAGTCTGAAGATGTGTTATTTCCTTTCTTGTGTTCCTTGTTCTTGGTTAGAAACAACAGCTCTAAAGTTGACTGAATCATCAAGATCCTAAGCTGTTTTATTTTAAACCCAAAAGGATTCATTCTCTTTTTTATTTCAGTGACTTTTCTAACAGTTCTGCTTATTAGTATCTCTCACTATTTTAAAAATGCATATTAATAAATGCATTCTACTCAGATATTTATAGTTATTCTATCTATCCTCGGGGGGGGCTGCTATTGTAGTCTCAAAATATGTAATTTTCTCAAAACTGTTTATTTTATATTTTGTCTTCATGGACAATGATTTTCATAAGATAAGGAAACTTATTTTTAATTAATTTCATTTAGTCTCTAACACATAGATTAAATAAAAATTTCAAGCAGTCTATGATTTATGTAAGTCCAACTTGAATCTTAAATAACACATTTTTTCATTAGTCTGAATGACTTTTGAGATTATTAGAAAAGGGCCTAGGGAACAAATTTTTGCATCTATTGCTATAATCATGGAACTTTTTAGTGCTTTTGTTAATATAACTAATATAACGATCCATTGCACTAATTATTTTCTTAGACTTTACATCCCTGATATAAATCCAATTTGGTCAGTGAATAATTTTCTACAAGTGTTTCTTCAGTCTCTTGGATAAAATTTTAATTTAATTTTTTGTATCAAGATCCACTAGTGATATTGGTCTATATTTCTGTTTCTCTTCTTAATTGTTATCAGTTCAGGGCTTTCAGGAATGATGTTTGTCTCATAAACAAAATTTGAGTGAGCATTGATTTATTAATAGTGATTTTAATAACATGAACAAAAATTCACTGATAAATTCAGCTAGACCAGGACTTCTCACCTTCCTTTTGAAGTTCATTATGATTTATTTGATTTGTTATTCAGAGATTATGTTACTTAAGAAATCTTTTTAGGAAAGAAGGTACATTTAATTTGGTTCTTACATATCTCTAGATAATGATCCATTGCCTTTAAATTTTCACTTTTGTTAGTATGTAATTGTATATATTAATTTATGATAATTCTTTTTTGTTTCCTCTTTGTTGTGAATTCATTCATTTTTTTTTATTTTGGCAATTACCTTTCTTTTAAAAATCAAATTAGTTAATGATATGCAAATTTAGTTAATTTTTTAAAGAAACTATTTTGTTTGTCCAGTTCAGTATGTTTTTTCCTTTTTAATTTTATTTATTTCTCTTCTGATTTTCAAAATTTCTTCTTTTTGGACTTTTTGGAGGTTTACTGATTTTTTTCTGAATCTTAACTTTTTTATGTTAGCAAGTATTTTCAGAGAGATAATTTTGATATCTTGGATAGTTTTAGCCTATAATATTTTGATTTCTTATCTAACTATTCTCTTAAATAATTGCATAGCATTTTGTGATTTGTTTTTTATTTATTCATTAATTTAAAAATTGTTTTAAATATTCATTTGAATATATATGTTTTGTTCTTTTTTCCATCTCAATTTCTGTCTTTTTATCAAGTTGTAATTTGCAAAAGATGTGTTTAAATATTTATGTTTTTTAAAAGTTATAATGTTGAGAAATAGGTGTGTTCTTCAATATCCCCATTCAAAAATTGTTTCAGAACATTCAAATATATTTTTTCAACAATATATGTATTTCAGCATTTTCTTGTTCATCTTCATATATATTTTTTGATTTCTGAAATAAAATAAAGTTCTCTATAATTATTACTATAAATGTCTTACAATTCAGTTAGATTTTTTTTAAGAGCCTAGAAACAAAGTTGTTTCACTATCTCTGCTACCATAGGCAATTTTTCTGTCTATCTCTCTTGGTATTATCAATTCCTATGCTTCCCTTATTTGAAATCATTATTGCAGCTCCTTTTTCTTCAGAATCGCCTGAATTATAATAAATTTTATTCCAATCTCTCACTCTTACTATCCTTTTATGTTTTAAGTATTTCTCATAAGTAGAAAATGGGAGGGGAGGAGGGTTCTTAGCCATTCCACCTTTTTCCTTTCTTGAACTTGAAGAGATTGGGTTGTTTTTTTTTTTATCAAATTCTATTATATTTTTCCTCCAACTTTAAATTAGTCCCCGAATTTTATTTTAATGTGATCATAATCTCCAAAAACACATTCTCTTCACCTTTATCCTGACCTTGTGCAATTTCTTGAGTTAACTATTATTATAATGTTCTCTGTCTCTGTCTCTCTATCTCTCTCTGTCTCTGTCTCTCTCTCTCCCTCCCTCTCTGTTTCTTTGACCTTCTCCTCTGTCTGCCTGTCTGTCTCTCTCTAATTTATTTCTCACCACTGCCTCCCTAATCAACACCCACTTTGAGAATCCCTCCCTTATTCTAGCACCTCACTCTTTTATTTCCCTGTAAGGTAAGAAGTTTTTAAAACTTTACAAAATGTATTTTATTCCTTCTTTAACTGAGTTCTAATGATAGCAAATTTCCTACATTAGCTGCACTATCCCCATCCTCCTCTACACTATAACTTCTTTCGTTTTTCTTCTTTTCCATTTCTTCTTTGATATGGGATATATTGTTCCATTTGACCTCTTCTTATCTAATTTTATTTTTTAGAATCATCCCATTACAATCAGCTCAAACCCAAGTCTTCTATCTATGAATACTCTTTCAAACTATTTTAATAATGATAACATGCTTGAGTCACAAATATTTTTCCTTCATAAGCAGTAAAGGTTTTAACCTTATTAATTCCCTTATAATTAGTCTTTCATGTTTACTTTCTTACACTTCTCCTGGTTCTTGTAAATAAAATTTTCTGTTCAGTTCTTCTCTATTCCTCAAGAATACCTGGAACTCCTTTAGCTCATTAAATATCTTTTTTTTCCCCTTGCCAGATTGTACTTAGCTTTGCTGGATAGGTTATTCTTTGTTTGCTCAGATTATTATGTTCCATCATAATACCTCCACCCTTCAAACTTTTAATGTAGAAGCTGCTAAACTTTGCTTTATCCTGACTGTAGCCTCATAACATTTAAATCATATCTTTCTAGCTGCTTTTAATATTATCTCCTTAACATGAGAACCTTGAAACTTAGCTATAATATCCCTATGAAATTTCATTTTGGGATCTCTTTTCAGGAAGTTTTTGTAGATTTTTTCAAATTCTATTCCCCCTCCCCCTGCCAATTCTAGGAAATTTTACTTAATAATTTCTTGAAACATAGTGTCTAGTCTTTTTTTTAATTATAACTTTTCAGGAAGTCTGATAATTCATATCTCACCTCTTCTCAATCTGTTTTTCAAGTCAATTGTTTTTCTAATGAGATGTTTCATAGTCTCTTCTATTTTTTCTTTCTTTTGATTTTCTTTCATTATTTCCTAATGTCTTATGAAGTCATTTGTTTCCCCTTGCCTGATTCCAATTTTTAAGGAGTCAGTTTTTGGATCTTTTTCCCAATTGGCTGACTTTCTTTTCATAATTTTCTTGCTTATCTTGCATTCACCACAATATGGTCATACATATGTAATATATACAAAATAAATATAGGATAGTTTTTGAAGGGAGTCACTAGTGGAAGGGAGAATCAGGGAGGGCTTCATGTAGGAAGTGGTATCTAAGTTTTAAAGGAAATGAGGAATTCTAAGAGAGGGAATAAACATTTATTAAGCACCTACTATGTGTTAAGAACTTTAGAAATACTATTTCTCTTGATCCTCATAACAATCTTAGGAAAAAGGTGCTTACTATCTCTCATTTATCATTGTGGAAACTGAGACAGATAGAGAATAAAGGCTTGCCCAGGATTACACAACTAGCAAGTGTCTGAGGCTGGATTTGAACTCGGGTTTTCCGGAACCCAAACCCATCACTCTACCCATTGTACCATCTACTTGCCCCAGGCATAGGGCCAACCAAAGAACAAACAGGGATCAGCTAGGAAACTAATTTGTCTTTACTACAGAAAGTCTAAAACATTCTTTTGGGGTTTTTTGGTTTTCCAAGGCAGTGGGGATAAGTGACTTGCCCAAGGTCACACAGCTAGGCAATTATTATGGATCTGAAACAGGATTTGATCTCAGGTCTTCCTGACTCCAAGGCCACTGCTCTATCCACGGTGACACCTAGCTGCCCCGAGTTTAAAACGTTCTAAGAAAATGATCTGAGTTTACTAAAACAAATTAAATATGATGTCCACAGAAATGTCAGTATTTTAATGAATCCACTCTTTGAGGAAACTACCTAAAAAGCTCGGATAAAGTAAACAGTATTAGGAAGTGACTTAGAATGTGAGCTCCTTCTTATGACCTTTGAAATCCCTTCTGACTCTGAAATTCTGTGATTCTATGAATCTTTTGGTGTTGAGATAAAGATTCTTCAATGCTTCTGTGACCGCTCCCCCCAAAAAAAAGAATGTGAGCTCCTTGAGGGCATGTTTTTTCTGGTTTTCTTTTTCCTTCTTCTTTTTTAAAGATCTTATTTATTTTCAGTTTTACAATTTTTCCCCTAATCTTACTTCCCTCCCCCCACCCACCACAGAAGGCAATTTGCCAGTCTTTAAATTGTTTCCATAGTATACAATGATCCCAATTGAGTGTGATGAGAGAGAAATCCTATCCTTAAGGAAGAAACATAACATATAAGCTATAGCAGGATCCGACAATAAGATATCAGGTGTTTTTTTTTTTTAAATTAAAGGTAATAGTCCTTGGTCTTTGTTCAAACTCCATGGCTCTTTCTCTGGATACAGATGGCATTCTCCATCTCAGACAGCCCCAAATTGTCCCTGATTGTTGCACTGATGGAACGAGCGAGTCCATCCAGGTTGATCATCGCCCCCATGTTGCTGTTAGGGTGTACAGTGTTTTTCTGGTTCTGCTCATCTCACTCAGCATCAGTTCATGCAAATCCTTGAAGGTATGTTTTTAATCTTTCATTATATCCCCAAGGCAGGGCATGCAGTAGGTGGCTAATAAGTGCTGGCTACCTAACTGGCTTTTTGCTATCATTCCTGAACACATGAAGGAAAGAACACAGTTCTTGCAATCGGAGGACTTGGGTTCAAATCCCTGATAGTTACTAGCTACATGAGCAGGGCCAAGTCATACAAGTGAGATTACAAATGCAAAGAGCTTTGTAAATTTTTAATTTTATAGAAAAGCTATGAGTTATTATTATTATTATTACTTAATCAATAAACATTTCTTAAGTACCTATAATGAGCTAGGTACTTAGATAGGAACTGCAATACAAAGAATGAAATATTTCTATTCTAACTACCTCGCTAAGCATTTCCTTATCTGTAGAATGGATATAAAAAATCCCATATGCCTACTATATAGGTTGCTTATGAGGAGCAAATGAGATAATGTATATAATATATATATATATATATATATAAAATATAAAGGATGATTGTTTTCCATCCCTTCTCATGAACAATTGATTGTTAATATTGTATAATAACATAATTACCACCTTTGAACATTCTTCCATGATCTTTTGGGTCATTTTTACCTTTGATTCTTCTGATGTCATGTCATACTATAATTTTTAGCCCCACAATATTATCAAGACCTCCTAATGTTTAAAATATCCTGGCTTGTATTCTGAGTGACTTGAGATCATTGAAATCAACAGTTTTCCTAACAGTAAATTGGAAAGGTGTTATGTTGGGAGTCACACCTGAATTGTGCTCTGAAGGAAGATTGTCATTCTTTAGGTTGCAGGAAGGACAGAATGCATTCTAGACATAAGGAACCCTTTGGGCAAAGACACACAGGCAGGATACATTGAAATATAATAATAATGAGTGCAGACATTTGGGTTGGCACAGTGTATACAATGCCAGATCTGGAGTCAGAAAGACTCAACTCCCTGAGTTCAAATCTGACCTCAAATACTTCCTAGTTGTGTGACTCTGGACAAGTCATCTAAACTTGTTTGCCTCAGTTTTCTCAACCTGAAAAGGAAATGGCAAACCACTCCAGTATCTTTGCCAAGAAAACCCCAAATGAAGTTATGAAGATTCATACATGACTGAACAAGAATATTTTGCATAAGAAGAAACAGTAGAAGTGGCTAGGTGGTGCAGTGGATAGAGCACCAGCCTTGGAGTCAAGAGTACCTGAGTTCAAATTCGGCCTCAGACACTTAATAATTACCTAACTGTGTGACCTTGGGCAAGTCACTTAACCCCATTACTTTGCAAAAAGCCTAAAAAATAAAAAAAAATAAAAAGTAACAGTATATAGTAAAAAGATAGATATGTAACAATTTAAACTGTGTATAATATAATGTCATATAACATACAATTGCATAAGTATATGGAAATAGATAGAAGGTCAATTTGATAGGATATTATATGAAGTGAGGGGAGTGATATGAAATAAGACAAGAAAAACAAAAGAGCAGTAGATGGAGTCAGGTCTTTCTTTTTCCCCTAAAGGAGCCGCTGTAGATATTTTGAAATTGGAGTAATATGGTCTGCTCTTCTGTTTAGGAACATCAATTTAAGAGGTTTGCCCAGGACTATTTGCAAAGGAGGACACCAAAAGCAGGGATGACAATTTAGAGTTGATTCCAAAAATTCAGTTTAAGAAATGGATAAGGTCAGTATCTATGTGAGTAGAGAAGAAAGAATAGATATGAGATTTTTGCCCCTGGTTTTAGGCCATATCTCTGATATATGCTACCTGTATGATCATAGGTAAATTACATAAACCCTCATTAGCTTCATTAGTAATAGGCAGATTACAAATCTCACAATCAGTAGGGATCTTTTTATACCATAAATTCCCTAAATCAATGAAATCAACAGGTCTAATCCCCGCAAAATATTAAGAGCAATGTTTTTAACATGGTTTTTAATTCAAGAAAAGATATTTACATTATGAAACAGAAAAAAAAATCCCTCTCCTAAAAATTTCATAAAGTAGCTAGTCAATTTTCTTTTCTTAAATCTTCCTGGGAATTAAAATGTTCCGACTGACTGTACAGATCTGCAGGAGAACTTTATCCCCTTGGAAAACAAGTCCCTAAAGTCTATGAGATCTGCTAATCTAAGGAATATAATTAGGCCTTCTCAGAAAAACAGCTGTGGATATTTGCTAAGGCCTCAAAATAAACAGGTCTTGGGCCAGCCACTTCCCCAGTGGTTGTCAGAGGGAGGTAAGGTGTCTGGGATTTCTTGGACTATCCATCAAGGTCATTGACAAAGCCCACACTTTTCTAAATGGCCTCTCACCCCACCTCCAAAAGGAAGGAAAGGGCACTTGCAGATTGAAAGGCCAAAGAGATAAGCTTGCAGCTTTCAAAGGAATTACTGAAATGCCCCTTTGGTATGGCTGCTAGGACATTTGACTCTCCAAACACCCTGTCAGCTTTCACATTTTTTGGCTCCTTCCAGAACAGTGCATTCTACTCTTTGGGTGGCTCAGAAAGACTGCAATGAGTCTTCCATGGACGTTAACACCAACAATCTGTGATGAAAATTGTTAAGACATAGAGCAGTCAAAGCAAGGCATTCAACAGAGTCATTTGTAAAATGATGGGTTTGGCCAAGGTCCCTTCCAGCCCTAGAGTTAGCATACCATTATCCTCCATCAACTGTCCCTAGCCATATCTATATACAGAATTCTTCTTTTTTTTAATAACTGAAAACCATGTTGTTTGACCATTTTCTGAAATCCTGAAATGTTTGTGTTCCTGACAGCTTTTTTTTTCCATCTTAAAGGCAGCACAACATAGAGGATAGATTGTGAACTTGGATGTTGGAAGAAGTGGGTTCAAATTTCACCTCTGATACTTTCTAGCAACCATGATTCATTTCACCATCTCTAAAACTAGAACAGAAATACCAGTTGTATTTACTTCTTGGAGCTCTCAATAGGCTGAAATGAAGTAGAGAAATGACTAAGCAAATTGAAATCTATATTCAGGGATTCCCAAACATCTTAGTGGACTATTGAGTTTTGACAGCAAACACTAAGACTTTGGGGACATCTTGTAGGAATATCATTTAAAGATTATGAGACATAGAGAATAGAGAATGAAGTTATAGATTAAAGACCTGAGAGCAAATTGTTCTGTTGCTGCATACTGACTGTGGGAGGCTGGGAAATCATATAGAACTCTCAGTTCCCTAGACAATCTTCCAGGCTCTGGGTGATAGAGATCACTCTACTTTGATAGAGGGTCTTCACATAGAGAAATTCAGTCTATAATAATATCAGTTATTATTTTTTCAAAGTGAATCAGTTGGATCATAGGCAGCCCTTTGATGAATTTCTCTCTCATTGGCAGTCATGGATACAGATGCACACAAAGTACCACTTGATGAGAAAATATGCCTTTATTGCACCACTACCCTGTGTCTAGTATTAAAGTCTAGACTTTCAGCTATTGTATTTCAGCATTTCCTCTAACCCTTCACTATTAAGCTTTCTTAAGCCTACTGCATGTAACTCTCATTTTTAAAAAAGTCCTAATTGCAAGAGGAAAAAAAGCATATTTCATGCTTGCAATGTAAAGTTGAAATATTGTTTTCATTAATTTTTCTAAGCCTCAGTTTCATCCTTTGTAAAATGAGAACATAAAACTAGAAGATCTCTATGGCTTCTTTCAGCTCTCAATCTGTGATCCTATAAACTTATGTTTGAGCAATGGGTTGCCCATTTCTCTCTCTCTCTCTCTCTCTCTCTCTCTCTCTCTCTCTCTCTCTCATCATATCATAAGATAGAGTTATAATTGGAAGTCAAAGAGTTTTGAGGTAGTCTTGTGTCATGGATAGAGTACTTCAATTGGAGTTAAGAAGACCTGAGTTCAAAACCTCCCTCAGATACTGATTTTGTGACCCTGGAAAAGTCATTTAAACACTGTCAGCCTCAGTTTGTTTGTCTGTAAAACTGGGATAACAATAGAATCTATGTCACAAAGTTGTTATGAATATCAAATGAAACACTTTGCAAACTTTAAAGTTCTGCATAGAAGTTGACCATGACTTGCAATGTTTTCATCACCAGTTTCCTCTGTGGCAAGAGGTGATATTGAATGTCTTTAGGAACATTACATAAATGTATTTGAAAAGCAGTACCTTTTTTAAGGATACCTTTTAGCAGGTCATGGAGAAGATTTAGGCCATGAAAGGGACCTTCAAATCTGTGATCTATAAACCCGGTTTCCTATTCCATTCCTCCACAACCTATCTCATTGGTCATTAGGAAGTTCATCTCTCTGGCACTCAGTTTCCTTACTTGGAAAATGAAGGAGTTGTAGTGGATAGCTCTAAGATACCTTCAAACTCAGATATATACATTTATGAAGTATCTATGAGTACTGGCATAGTAGTTGGCCCTATGATAGCCATGGTGATAGAAAACAAAAAGAAACTGCCCTAGCCTCAGGGAGCTTGCACCTTGTTAGAGGAGACAACATAGACAAAGCTACCATTTACAGTTTGCTTTCAATGTGTCCAAAACTTAAACTTTCCATATAAAACGTGCCTACCACTGTTTAGTTGGAGCTTAATTTTACTTGGATTTCTTTAATTATGATCTGGAAAGAAAATGCCAAGCCATTATCTATGAAAAAATGCAGTTACTGCATCACCATGGAAACGTTCATTTACTAATGTCCATGTAATCCTCCAAGATAGTAACTCCAAATGGAAACACTCTACCAGGGCGTGCATTCATTTGTACCCGAGCAGATAGCCCAAGTATCGATTGCCAGATGGTTCTGTGTTGGCTGCCAACTTCAAACAATGATATTGCATTACAATGAAAGTGCTGGGCCAGGCACAAATTCACTTACGGGGGTTTTATGTTCCCTATAAGATACTCTGATAATATGAACAGAAATCTCCCTATATTCTATAATCTGCATTTCTCCCTTTCCCCACTCATTTTACATTGGTGGGAGGCAGAAAAGGGGGTGAGGAGGGGGAAGCATTTCACAAGAATCTGCTCTCACAGTGAGGAGTGTTCAACCAATTCTTTTTTATGATCCAAATAGGCGCACTGGGTGAGCAGGTCAGTGACGACCACTTAGACTTGTAATAAATATCTCTTGAAAGAATGAAGTCTTCCAACTCTACGTCCTTCAGTCCTTGACTGCCCACCAAATCCAAGTGAAGCAACGTGAAAAAAAGACTTGACTTTAACAGGAAGGAAATGATGGCCGGCTGATTAGATTATGAATGGAGAGTCCATCCTGCCTCCATAATCCTTATATTGATCAATTATTTACAAGCATTTATTAAGAACCAAATACTACAGCAGGTGCTAGGGATGTAAAGACAGCAAAGAGTTGACTTTCTATTGAGAAAACAGCTTCTACATATATAATAAATATATACAAAATAAAAATAAATCAGTGGGTGGGAAGAGGAAAACAGCACTAATATATGCAAATATGTCTTAAAGGGCTGAACTCAAAAGTCACAAAACCTTGGGTTTGAACACTGCCACTAATAAAAGGAGCGAAAAGGAACTTGGTTCCTCAGTTTCCTCAGGTGTAAAATGACAAACTACTCCAATATGTTTGCCAAGAAAATGCTAAATCAGGTCACAAAAGTTGGATTCAACTGAATTAAAAACAGCAACAAGTGACACATTAAGAATCTCTTCAGGGGGCACCTAGGTGGTGCAGTGGATAAAGCACCAGCCCTGGAGTCAGGAGCATGTGGGTTCAAATCTGGTTTCAGACACTTAATAATTACCTAGCTGTGTGGCCTTGAGCAAGCCACTTAACCCCGTTTGCCTTGCAAAAACCTAAAAAAAAAAAAAAAAGAATATCTTCATATAAATCTCCAAGACTTATTTCATTCCAAGGTCTCCATTAGATATATAAATAAAAATTGTTCATATTGACTTGGTACATTGATATGTGGACTGCTGGGTTGTTACACAAACTTAAGTTTGGCAAAGGAATGATAATATATTTCTAAAGCAACAAGATAAAGTAAATTTTCCAATCACATGACCTTAGGGTTGATATCAGAAAGCATTTTGTCCAATCTCTTCATTTTACAGAGGAGAAAACTGAGGTCTGCAAGAAATTAAATGATTTACTCAAAGTGATATGGTTACTAAGAGGCAGAATGGAGACTTGAACCTAGATCCTCTAACCACAAGTCCAGGACTCTTTCTACTGCACCATATTAACACCAACATCAGTGAATTCACAACTGAATAATACTCTTATTCTGATCATTCATTCAATGGACATTTTTACACCATTTGCTTGTGGCAATTAGTCACTAATCATACAAGTGCTGACTATTTTCCAGTTATTGCTAAATTCTGAAGACACAGGTGAAGGTGAAATATTTCTGACTGCATAAAAAAAGGAAAAAGGTGAAAATCTGGCCTCTTTCCTTGAGTAGTTTACTTTCTAATGAGAAAGACAAAGTGTAAATAACCAGGAATAGGCAAGACATATATGGAATGGCTGCTTAGAAGCTGGATGTGTCACTTAACTCTGTTTACCTCAGTTTCTTTATTTGTAAAATACACTGAAGAAGGAAATGACAGACCAATCCAAGATCCTTGCCAAGAAAACCCCAAATGGAATCTTGAAGAATCAAACAGAACTGAAAAGCGACTGAACAAGTGAAAATATAGAGTAAATAGAAGGTAATCTCGGGGGGGGGGGTGCAGAGCACTAGCAACTGGGAGAACCAAGGATTTCTGGTAAGCAAAATGGGAGAGATATAAATCAAGTCAATTTTGTTGGTTCTAGACCTGAGATTTCATTGTTATAGACAATTCTTGGAAAGGATATTCCCTCTATAGATACCTAGGTAGCATGACATATCACTGATACTATGGTCCTCTTTGAGAATGAAGGTCAAACAATAGTAACAGTACCTCCTCTACAACTCAAAGGTCTTAGAGGATTGCTTGGGCGTCCTAAGGATTTAAATAATTTGTCCAGGAGCCAATAGGAAATAATAATGATTCTAACATAATGGAATAAACGGTGTGAATGTGGATTGAAATAATATTGGCAAAATGTTCCATGCAGAAAGTAATTCCTATCATGAAAGGCCTTAACATGAAAAATCAGGGTAACAGCATTCAATAAGATTTCCATGGCCTGAGAGGCAATATTTCTCCTTAGTCTTAGATGTGAGATTAGGTAATAGAAAGAAAACTTTGGGTCTTGAGACTCTATCAGACAGGAATTGTGTTGGGCTCTCTTTTACTAGTCAGATACTGATAGGCTGCAATTAGCAGGCTCTTGACTTTGCCCAAGGCTACAAACAGCTCTGCTTAGTTAGTAATTGGATATACAAATTGGGCCCAGTTCAGTAAGTCTATAAATCTCTATGGAAAAGCAGTCCTGAATTGGAATACTAGAGGTGTGCTAAGTTCAGAATAATATCCCAGGGGTGGCTCCATGGGGAAACTCTTTTCCCATAATATTTGGTTCCTCACATTTATTTAAAAATAAATTATTAGAGAAAAATAAAAGTCATATCTTATAGGCAAAAAAAAATGTCATCCATGGAAATTGTGACAGGTTAAAATAAGATAATGTTGAAATTATCTTTGTCTCTAAATAGATGAAATTTAACATGAGTTAGGAGGTTTCCCTCTGATGATAGTGCATTGTGGGGAGGGGTGAAGAGGAGAGGGCATTGAAATGCTCAGCTAAGGGTAGATCTGAAGCTGTTCAGAATGGAATTTCTCTCTTAACCCACAGTTTCTGCTCAGAAACCAGAAATCCAAATGGCATAAATTCTGTCAATGATCATTATATTATTGCAACACTCCAGAATACAGAACGATTGTGTTCCTATCCTCCCTCCTCTAAAAAGAGACTTAAATTTGGAGAGTTTTGAGTAATCAGAAATGCCATACATGTGCAATGTGGGTGAGCTTCTGTTCCCAAGAAAACTTTCAACTCTTTTTTGCTTTGTAAATTTAGTGCAGTATTGGCTTGGAGAGATAACAATGTCGGCTCTAATGCAAGCTGCCTATCCAAAGGAGAAAAATACATTCAATTACAAGAATTACACCCTACCATGGGAAGCCCACCATTCTTTACCCCCTGTACTGGCAAGGGAGTGAAAAGAACCCCATCTTCTCTTAGCTTTTATTCTGCAAGCTGAGGCTGGAGCTGAAGTAATACATTGTCATTGCAGTTCAATGGCATCCTAAGCCATCTTCTCTCTATATGACTCCCAGTTCTTTTATATATCACATCTTTGACACCGCCTTCTAGAATTCAGCACTTTCTCATTTCAATTAAATAAATATTTATAACTGCCAGTCATGTTGGATGCTAGGGCTGGGAGATACTTATAAAGATGAAAAGTGACAGTGCCTTCCCTAAAGGATTTTAACTTTATGTAATAGTGGAGTTATCTACTGATTGGTACCTATTATGTGTCAAACCCAATAAGTGCTCAAAATATAATCTATTGTTTAAATAGTCCCTGTCCTCATGGAGATGAGGAAAAAACATGCACACGTATAAATATGTATTGCTGTTGTTCAATCATTCAGTCATATCAAACCCTTCATGACCCAGCAAATCATACATCCATGGAGTTTTCTGGGCAAAGGTATTGGAGTGGTTTGCCATTTTTTCCCTCAGCAGATTAAGGAAAACAAGTGAAGTGACTTGCTCAGGGTCACATAGCTATAAAGCATCTGAAGGCAGATTTGACCCCAGGTCTTCTTGACTCAAAGTCCAATACTTTATCCACTAAGCAACCTTAACTCTGTGTGTGTGTGTGTGAATATAATTAATTAGAGTAGAAAGTAGACAGTAATAGAGACAGAGATGCAGAAAAGAAGTTCCAAGAAAATTTGAAAGGGGAAAGATCCCTTTTAACTGGGAACATGGGACAAGGCTATATTGAGGAGGTGCTCTCTAAACTGATCGTAGAAGAAAGAGAACAAATTTCAACAGGCATAGATAAAATGGGAATTTGTTCTAGGCATGGGGATGATACTACCAGATTGTGAGAAGACAGGAAAAAGAATACAAGAAGAGTGAGAAATAGTTGGTAATTTTATTTGAATGGAATGTGCAATGCACAAAAGGAAATTATACAAAATAAAACTAGAGAAGCAGGTGGGAGTCTGATTTGAAAGGCCCCAAATTCCAGGCTAAAGAATTAATATTTTATCCTTGAAGCAATCAGGAAATTAAAGAAAGAAGGGAGCAAGGATATGACATGGTCAGAGTTATGCATTAGGAAAATTATTTCAGTAATTATATGATAGATGGTTTGGAGAGGGATTAGGCTAGAGACTGAGTAATGAGTTAGGAGGCTATTATAATCAGTAGAACTGGACAGAGATAGAGGCTTGAGAGGAGAGGAAAGGCTAAGTGGGAGAGCAAATGTAGAGTTTGATTCAACAACACAACTCTTTGCTTAAGGTAATGAGGGAGGGGAGAAGAATGAGTCCTATATAACTATGAGGGATTTGAAACTGGGCAAACAGCAAAGTGGTACTACCATTATCTCTACCTAAAATTAAAGTGGTTGAGATGGGCAGGTGACTTGTCCACACATTCTTTGTCCATTCACAAGTCACTTTATATAACTTTTCTCTTTCAATATACTTTACCATGTATTTTATTGAGAACAGACAGACCAACTACCAAAATCTCTCTCATATAGGAACAAAGTTATATTCAGAAACTGTAGATTTTATCTCTCCTTTTTCTAATGAAAATATTGCCCTTCTCTTTGCCACAGTCATCTTCCCTCCATGGTCCGTGATCCTAATTCCTTTTTCCTCTGGGAACCTAACTCACCTAGATCATACCTTCTTTCTCTAATAGTCATAGGATAAAAGATCTAAAAGGGACCTCAAGGAAATCTTAAACTAATCCTTCATTTGAAAGATAAGGAATGTGACATCCAAGAATGTTAAATGACTTGCCCAAGGTCACATACTCAGTAAGTATCAGATGAGGTCAAAACTTGAATTCTCTGGTTCCAGAGCAAAAAACCCTGACCTGGCTCTGTCATTCTTTTCAGTTAACATTTTGTCCACCTTCCCTTCCCTATCATTCAATTCCTTGACCTTCTGTTGCCCTCACAAGCCCCTAGTGTTTTTACTATTGCTCCCATTAGATTTTAATTTTTCTTCCCAAAGTTCCCAATGATCATATTAATTAAATTTGATGTGTTTTTCTCAGTTTTCATCCTTCTCAACCACTTCCACAGTTCAAACATTGCTGACCAGCCCCTCTTCCTGCATGCTCTCTCCCTCTTCAACTTTGATGACAAGGATGTTCTAGTTTACCTATATATGATGACTCTTTGGCTATTCCTGTGGGAGCATTCATTATCTAAGCATTCTTAACCACTATCATGAGTGTAATTCCCTCACTCTCTCATGGATAATCTTTTCTATTTTCTGTCCTTCCCTACTTACTTTTCTCCTTTCTTCCTCCTTCCTTCTTTCTTCCTTTCCTCCTTTCCTCCCTCCCCTTCCTTCCTTCTTTCCCTTTTCTCTTCTTCTTCTTCTTCTTCTTCTTCTTCTTCTTCTTCTTCTTCTTCTTCTTCTTCTTCTTTTCTCTCTCTCTCTCTCTCTCTCTCTCTCTCTCTCTCTCTCTCACACACACACACACACACACACACACACACACATTACCTATCATAGAACCAATTATCATCTCTATGGAGATAGCTTCTATACCTACATATTCAGCCCTCACTTTTCTCCTCTTCCAGTACTGCATCACCAACAGCCAACTGAATATCTCCATCAGGAGTCCCCATAGGCATCTCAAGGTCATCATATTTAAAAAAAAGAATCTTTCATTAGACTTCCTTCTAAATCTGTCCCTCCTCCTAACTCCATTTTTGTATTTTGTCTCTTTTGACTCTTCTTGTATTTGTCTGTAAATCTGTGACCAAATCTTGACCATATCTCCACCATACCTTTTCCACCAATCCCTTTCTCTAAAGGACACCACCCTAGTTCAGACCTTAATGGTTGTCACTTAAATCATAACAATAAACTCTGGAGTTGGTCTGCTGGCTTCCAGACTCTCTGTCCTTCACATAGCTGCCAAAAGAACATTCCTAAAACACAGATCTTAGCATATCACTCCCCTGATCCAGATTACACAGAGACTCCTTTTTGTTTCTCAAATAAAATACAAGTTCTTTTTCTATTATGTAAAGTCCTTCATAATCCAACTTCAATCTAACTTCCTAGACCTTTGACACATGGCTCCCCTTCTTATGCTCCAATGCTGTGGCTGGAAAATATCCAGTCAAATATAGTACCTTGTCACGTCTCGTTTCCCACCTCATGTCTTTGTCATGGTTTTTCCATACCTGGAGAGTTCTCCCTCTACACCTCTGCCTCTTAAGATTCTTAACTTTCTTCAGATTTTTAGTTCAAATGATCCCCATTGCTATATTTTGTCTTTGTAGCATTGCTAATTGTGGATTCATAATACTTTCCTAAATAGAAAGAAAGTATTTTAGGACAGGAAGTGAGTTTTGTCATTCTAACCTCCAACAAAAATAGAGGGTGCTAATTAAATACTTTTTTGGATGAAATTGAACTAACAGGGACACCAAGGCTCAACTCCTTGTATTAAAAACATGAAAAAATAATTACTGGGGGTGGCTAGGTGGTACAGTGGATAGAGCACCGGGCCCTGGAGTCAGGAGTGCCTGAGTTCAAATTCGCCCTCAGACACTTAATAATTACCTAGCTGTGTGGCCTTGGGCAAGCCACTTAACCCTATTTGCTTTGCTAAAAAACCTAAAAAAAATAATTACTACTATTATTATTATTGTAGATTATATTTACATAGCACCTTACTATTTGAAAAGTGCTTTTCAAACATTATATTATATTATCTCATTTGAACCTCAAATGGGGAGGGAGTTGGTACTACAATTATTATCTCCTTTTAGATATAAGATAATATATATCCTTCGTTTTTGAAGAAAACCACAACATCAGGGAAGTGGTGCCATGCAAGCACATGAACTAGATTTGACTGAGGGGTGCTGTACAAAATCACCAGCCTCACTTTATCCTCCAGAACCATCTGGGTCCAGTGACCAGATATGAATCAGGATGACCGGAGATGGCCCTGGTTACAAGGCAATTGGGGTTAAGTGATGTACCCAAGGTCACACAGTTAGTAGGAGTCAAGTGTCTGAGGCTGTGTTTGAACTCCCATCCTCCTGACTCCAAGGCCAGTGCTCTTTTCACTGTGCCACCTAATTGCCTTCCTCTACTTATTAGCTATTTGAATTTAATCGAATGACTTGTTCAAATAGCTAATAACTGTATGAAGTAGGATTTGAATTCAAGTCTTTCTGATTCTAGGTTCAGTGTTCTATCCACTGTGCCATTTAGTTACTCTATAATTATGGTATTTTTTTAAAAATTCCTTTTTAAAATAACTAATTTCTTCTTCAATAGAAGTATTTAACCAACATAAAGATAATCAGTCATCTTGGAGAATAATTCTTCTACCAAGATTTAGACTGAATGGACTCTGAAATCTCTTCCAACTCTGACATTCTATGATTTGTTTCAGTATGGCAACTTTACATCCTGCCATAATGGTTTGCATAGAAAAGGAAGTCTTCATTAGAGTCTCCATTAAGGTTCTCAAATAATCCAATGGACAGAAGATCTCATCTATAGGAATGTTCCCTCCAGAGTCACAAAGCTTCATCTGGCCCTTCTGTAAAGCTCTTTGCCAAATCCTCCCATAGAGAGTCTACACACAACTCCAGGAGCCATCCTTGATTTCTCTTGAGGATACCAGTACCACATCTATTTCTCAATTTTGCCCTCATCATTAGATCTTTTTTTAATAATAATTTTTTTGATGACATCTTTTTCTTAATGATGTTTCCCACAGATTCTTTTTTCATAGTTCCTTTTTTATATGTTGTTACCTACTCTATTCCTATCCTGAATATTATTCAGTTTTAATTATTCAGAGACAATATCATTCTATGACTGACAGCTATCCCATAATCTGATAGTTTTGGTATTAAAAAGATGAGTCTTCATTTCATTCTGTAATTTCCCATGGACAATTTAGCCCACTCACCATATACTATATAATTCTGGATCCAAATGATCCACTTCGATTCTGTCCACGAAAGACATACTAATGGATGAGGTCTCTCTGTTGATCATTTAATTAGGACATTCATTAGGTATTAAATAGGATGCTTAATTAGAGCATTAATTGATTTTATTAATACATAGTATGCAAAAAAATAGGCATTCTTCATGCACTTGTTTTTTCTATCTTAATGGGTAGTTCAAAATCTTTTGAGTAGCCACAAATCTCATCCTGAAGGTTTTATAATATTCTCAAGCATAATAAAGATCATTGTCATTATTATTATTATCATTATTGCTATTATCTGATTTGATTCACACAATAACCCTGAGAAGTAAGAGCAATTATTATCCCTTTTTTCCAGGTGCCCAAATCCTCCAAAACAAGAACAAAAACAGACAGAGTTTAAGTGATTTGCCCAATGTCAAACAGTTAGTAAATTTGTGAGGCTGGATTTGAACTCAGGTTTCCCTGTCTGCAGTCCCAGCACTGTAGCCATTATGCCACTTACCTGCTCCAAATATTAAAAATAACGCCAATAATAATACCAGCAGTAACAACAATAACAGTAGCTAAAATAACATTTAAATACCTGAATAGCTTATAATGACGCCAAGTTCTACAAGGTGCTTTACAAACAGTATGTCAGCCATTACCATAACTATTCTGTGAAATAGGGATTAGTATCATCTCAGTCTTATAGGCGAGAAAACTGAGGCAGAGAGCAATTAAGTGGTTTTCCCAGGGTCACAAAACTAGTGCATGTCTAAGGTAAGTTTTGAATTCAAGTCTTCCTGATTCCAAGTGAAAAACCATTCACTGTGTCACCTAGCTACCTCTAGAGGGAATCTCTCTTCAAATTAAATGCCAAGATACATTTTATATACTTTTATGTATAGATGGAAGGAAAGAAGGAAGGGAGGAAGGAAGGAAGGAAGGAAGGAAGGAAGGAAGGAAGGAAGGAAGGAAGGAAGGAAGGAAGGAAGGAAGGAAGGAAGGAAGGAAGGAAGGGAGGGAGGGAGGGAGGGAGGAAGGGAGGAAGGAAGAAAGAATGAAAGAAAGTCTTTTAGAAAAAGGGAGGATTTCCAATTAATCTTTCTCTTTAAATATTTTATAGATGACTTATTATTTTTGTAGATTTGTTCCCTGATATGCTTCATTTCTTTCAAAGACCCCTCCCTTATAATTAAGAAAAATTTAAGAAAATTAACATAGGGCCTATTTCTGACTATATACCTCTCTACCAATAAATGGAAGTATTTTTCATCATTGATTAACTGAGACCAAGATTACATTGAATTAATTAAAGATGTCTTAGCCAAATACAGCTCATCTACAACTCTAGTTTCTTTTATGCTGAATCAAAAATGTACTTTCAACATTATTAGCCTAATAAATATTTAGTGCCATATGGATGTCAACCAACTCTCTTTGCAGGGCACAGCCTGGTAGAAAACTGTTGTGGCAATCTTCCCTTTAACAAGAAGCAGAATTACTCATTAGGGTTGCAGAGGATGACCACAGATGAGGTTCATTGGCAAGGCAATCATTTTCCAAATAAAACATTCTGACATATTATCAATCAGCTTTGCTGTTCTTCCATAATTGCAGGGCCTTTTTGTAGGCAGGAAGGTATGTTATTGTTGACTAGAAGTTGCCAGGCTACCCACATTTCAATGGCATGAATCCATTCCACCCTGGATATGATTTGGGGTGCGAAGCTTGAATTCTTGTGAGTAATCTTGATGTTCCTCCAGCCTTCAATTTGCCATCTTTAATGACTCTTACACTTTAATGAGTAATATATTTTTCTGATGATGCTCATTGACTTTATCAAGCACTTTCTATTTGCCCAAATAATGGCATTTCCACAACATTTTTTGAGGTTAAATGGAACAACAAGAAGAGGATATTTGAAAGTAATACCATCTTGGATGATCTCCATAGTATTTATCTAAATGACATTTGTCAACTTCAGAAGTTCAGATAAAAGCTAAATCTTACGATTAAGATTTTATATTCTCCTTTGTAAACAAAAAAATAGCTATGGTAAAAAAAATTGCCAATTTCACAATGTATTGATTCATAAAAGGTAGAAGGATTAAGTCCTGAAAATCTTAAATATTTTTTTTTTTTTTAGATTTTTGCAAGGCAAATGGGGTTAAGTGGCCACACAGCTGGGAAATTATTAAGTGTCTGAGACCAGATTTGAACCCAGGTACTCCTGACTCCAGGGCCGGTGCTTTATCCACTGTTCCACCTAGCTGCCCCTTCTGAAATATCTCTTACATACTTCTCAAGTAAATGGATTTATCTTAGTATTTCTGCATAATATTAGTTGTTTAAAATATATTTTTACTGTGACTAACCATATTCTGTGGAAAAACATTAACAAAAACCTGATTTTAAATAATTGTGGGGAGGAATATAGTTTTAAAAACTCATTTTCAGGGGAGGCTAGGTAGTGCAGTGAATAGGGCACCAACCTTGGAATCAGGAGTACCTGGGTTCAAATCCGGTATCAGACACTTAATAATTATCTAGCTGTGTGGCCTTAGGCAAGCCACTTAACCCCATTGCCTTGCAAAAAAAATAAAAAAAAAACTCATTGTCAAATGTTTAAAGGGCCAACAGAGAGGCAGATTTAGACTCAATTAAGGAAGAATTTCCCTAACAGAGCAGGTTTTAATCTCCAAAACTGGAATAGGCTACCTCAAGAGAGAGTAGATTCCTTGGCAAAAGAAGTCTCACAACAAAGAGTGAATGATCCCTAGTTGAGTTTGTTGTATGAGAGATTTTGGTGTATGTATTCGCACAAAGTCTGCAGGTTGGACTTGATTGTATCTCACGGTCCTTCCTACTTTAAGACCCAATAATTTTGGATCTTACCAAAGAGCTCCCCTTCAGATTACTAATAAGATCTAAGTCACCTCTAAAAGATCTTAGAGAGCATTATACATATAAAGAAAATTCAGCTGAAGGAGGATGTAGGCAGTAAGTTATTCCAGTCAATAATCTTTTCACAATTCTGCCCTGATAGACTCTGCTGTGTACATATCACACACACACTCATTGAGTGAATATGTACAAGATGGCAAGATTCTTGACTCTATGGAAATTGGTTAGAAGTAGAACACTAAGTGAGTTTTTAACTCTGGACTACTGACTAAAAAAAGACATCAAATCACTGAAAAGGACCCCAAATACACAGCAATGAAAATGGAAAACACACCCAAAATGAAACTCAACACTGCAATTGTTGACCAAGCTTGGTCCCAAAGAATATGTAACAAAACTACACTTCTACTTTCTTCTTTTCAGAAGAGAGGGACTATGGATACAGAATCCAACACACACCATCAGACCCAGATGATGGATTGATTTGCTTTGCTGAATTGTTTGCTGTTGTTTTTATTTTTTAATTCTTCCTTAAAGATGGCAGCTTTCTGGATAGGGGAGAGAAGAACAATATAATGGATGAAGGTGACAGAAAAATAAAATCTATTAAGACAAATTTTAGGAGTAAATTAATAAAAATTGAGGGCATCTAGGTGACCCAATGAATAGAGTGATGGACCTGAGTCAAAAAGACTAATCTCCCTGAATTCAGATCCAGCCTCAGACACACACTAAGCCTGGGCAGATCCCTTAAGCCCACTTGCCTTAGTTTCCTCATCTGTAAAATGAGCTGGAAAAGGAAATGCAAGCCACTCCAATATCTTTGCCAAGAAAATTCCAATTAAAGGCATGAAAAGTTGGACACAACTGAAAAACGACTAAACAGTAATCATAAAAGATTTTTGTGAAAAGAGCAAGTCATTAAAAATTCCTTTTGCTGAGATCAGACTTTTGCTTCTGGTGAAATTTAGCTCTACAAATGGTGCTAGAAATCTCATTCTAAGCCTATAGAAAATAGAAACAAAGCGAAGTTGATCCAGGCTCTTTGGAAAGAAATGGAAGTCAAAGTTGATGGAATGAACCGGTCTGCCACTTTTGCTGCCTTCTCCAAAAGGATTTGATCTTGGCACCAGAGTGAATGAGTTATAAAATTACAAAGAGGTCAATTTCAGTTCCTTATAAGGAAAAAAAACATCCTAACTATCATAACCACCAAAAAATAAGATGGGATTCCTTGGGAATATTGACTTTCCCTTTATAGGGGATCTTCAGGCAGAGGCTGAAAGACTGCTAATGGAATTTTGTTGGGGAGATTGATAAATTGGCATTATTTGGATCAGATAATTTCTGAGGACCTTTCCAGTGCTGAAATTCTGTGATTCTGTAAAGTCCTCCTCTTGGGGAAGAAGAAGGAGATAATATGTGGAAAAGGATAATAACCCCAGTTTGAATACAACTCAATGGGGGGGGGGGATTTTGCCCCACCTCCAGAAGTCCAGAAGATGGACAAATGAACATGTTTGCAAATTCCAAATGACTGTCCAGGAATAAACATCTGATAGTCTGAGGAAGCAAAAAAAATACAATTTGTAGTCAGATCTGGGTTCTAATTCCATCATTAAAAAGTTCCAATTTTGTCACTTTATCTATGTGATTTTGAGCAAGTCGTTTCATTTAAAATAAGGGGGATAGGTTCAATGATCTCTCATATCCTTTTCAAGCCTAAATTTATGATCATCTTCCATATAAGAAAAATGGTAAACCAATATGAAAAACAAAGAAAGGCATGGGAAGATAGATGAATTGATGCAAAGTGAAATAGCTAGAATCAGGTAAGTAATATGCACAGTAACTTCAACAATATAAATGGAAAGACTAACAAAAATAAAAATTGAATGTTATGTAATTATGATGAACAAATTGGTCATAAAGAAGAGATATTCGAATGTATCTTCCTCTCTTCTTTGTAGAGCTTTGGTACTGTGAGTTTAGAATTTTGCATCTACTCTCAGATTTTATAGATATTTGGTTAGTTTAGCTGAACTTCTCCCCCCCCCCCCCACATTCATTATTCTTTGTTCTTAGAGATAGCTCTCTGGATGGAAGAAGACAAAGAGATATATTGGGAAATGAAACGAGCTGAAAGCAAAAGACTTCAAGCAGTAGGATAACAGTGGAAAGTACACAGTGAATTTGACTTAGGCTCATTTGTGTCTGTCACTTATCACCTGCATTATTTTGTGCCAGTCACACAACTTCTCTGAGCCTCCGTTTCTTGATATATATATAAAATAAGCAAGAGGATTAGAGGACCTCTAAGATCCCTTCCATCTTTACATAATATGCTCCAATGGTCCTAATAAAAACTAACTTTAAAACTCCCCCTTCAAAAAAAGACGACATTAAGTGAACAACTGTTTGCCAAAATTCATTCACTAGAAATAGTGTAGGACCTCTTATTTATATGATATTCTACTGAGGGCTGGGGAAGCCAGTGGTGGCATACAAAGTACTTAAAATCTAGTAAGATGAAAGAATTATGGATTTAAATGAAGTTCATGGACTAGATAAACAGATACACATATGTGAGTGTGTGTGCATTAGAGATAAATGAGATAGAAATGAAAAAGAGATAGACAAGATAGATATGATATGATAGAGATAATGTGAAAGAGATGTGAGAGATTGACATGATATAGACAAAATAGATAAAAAATATAATAAAGCTAGAGATAAATGAGAGATATGATAGATGTGAGAGAGATGGGCAGGATAGAAAGATAGATGGAAAGCTGGATAGATAGATTGATGGATGATGGATGGATGGAAGGATGGATGGATGGATGGATGGATGGAAGGATGGATGGACAGAGGGGAGAAATTGAGAAAGAATGAGATTTAGATAAACTGTATTTCAATATGACTGCTTTTCTCCGGAACCCTATGTATTCTATGCATTTAACATATTATTCTGATAAGTGGGCCATAGACTAAATTGCTAAAGAATTCCATGACAGAAAAAAAGATTACAAATTTCTGCCATGATCTGGGAAGGACCTTAGGTGCCATCCTGTACCATCCCACATTTTACAGATGTGAATACAAGTTCAGGGATATCATGTAATTTGTCAGTGGCATAAGACATGAATGAGGATAGCTCTAAAATACAATATTGCATAATAAGAGCTATGTGATGGCCAAGGGGCAAGATGGAGGTAGTTATTACCCACCAAAGACATTAAGGAAAATCTTCCTGAATAAGATGGCATTTGAATTGAGATTGCAAGGATAATTAGGGATACACAGGTGAAGAGGAGAGAAGAAGCATCTTGGCTATAGGAGAGCAGGGTAGCAAAGATTGCTCAGTATTTGGACTGGGACTGGAGAAAATTCCAGTTTGACTGGCACATATTGACCTGGAGGAAGGAAACAGAGACCGGGTAGGGCATCCCTCACGAAGCTCTTGAACGAGTATTCCTCCAAAGCCTTACTAGCCCTGAAGTCTGAAAAGTGGGAAATGCCACATTTAGCCACCCAGAGGAAGAAGATATCATTTGAGTTTTAGTGCTATTTTAATTAGTTACTGTTCTTAACTGTGCTTATGTCTCAGCCAGCATTTTGTTA
This sequence comes from Macrotis lagotis, assembly GCF_037893015.1. Classification (NCBI taxonomy): domain Eukaryota; kingdom Metazoa; phylum Chordata; class Mammalia; order Peramelemorphia; family Peramelidae; genus Macrotis; species Macrotis lagotis. The sequence continues at coordinate 29,368,562 of NC_133664.1, forward strand.
CACTGCCTGTTCAAATGAATTACACCCAGTGGGAAGGATTAACACGAGTTTTTCTACTTATATGACAAAGGGCCAGATATCCAAAGTGTTGTGAGAATGAAAATTGAAATAAGAATCCCTTAATGATCTCCTATCCCAAATATAGGCATCCTCGTCCATGTAGATGGTAATAATGGAACACTGGCCTTACCTGCTCTACCCTGAAAGCTACCTAAAACTGTCTTGAGAGCAGTGCTTGTTTTCCAGGAATATAAAGACCTAAGGGAGTTGTAACATGTCAAGATCTCCTGTATTTGTCCCTCCCAGTCCCCCAGGAAGGTCAAATCTGACTTCAGACATTTACTAGTTGTGTTGCTATTCAGTCATGTCCTCATTTAGGGTTTTCTTGGCAAGGACACTGGACTGATTTGACATTTCCTTCTCCAGTTTATTTTTACAGATGGGGAAACTGAGGCAAACAGAGTCAACAGACTTGCCCAGTTCACACAGCTAATAAGAGTTTGAGACTGGATTTGATCTCATGAAAGTAATTGTTCTTGATTCCAAACCACATGCTCAGTCACCTAGTTGCCCACTAGCTATAAGATGCTGGAGAAATCATTTGATCTGTCTACTTCAGTTTCCTCCACTTTAAATTGAGAGTGATAGTAGTACCTACCCTCCTCGGGCTGTTGTGAGCATCAAAAGAGATAATATTTATAATAAAGTGATCTGCATGGTGCCAGGCAGCATAGTTGCCTGGGGCAGCTAGGTGGTGCAATGGGTCTGGGGTCAGGAATCTTCCTGAGTTCAAATTTGACTTCAGACAATAACTGTGTGTCCCTTGAAAAGTCACTTCACTGGATCTGCCTCAGTTTCCTCATCTGAAAATTAGTTGGAGAAGTAAATGCTAAACTACTCTAGTATCTTCACCAAAAAAATCCCAAATGAGGTCACCACTGAAATGTGTCAGACATTTAATAATTACTTGTTGTCTTCCTTCTTCCTTTTCTTTCTCCATCCTACCTTCTTTTCTCCCTCTCTCTTGTCTTTCTTTGTCCTCTCCCTCCCTTCTTTCTTTCCCCCCTCGTTTCCTTCCTTCCTTCCCTGTCTCTCCTGGAGGACATGTCCATGTGTTCCCATAGTTCTCCTGACATAACTATCTCACATCTACATTTCTATATCATCTGCAAAACTGATATAGTGGGGGCACCCACCACTGGAGGCCTTCCTTGCTTTCTCATGTCATCAAGCAGTTATCATTAGAACCCAATATTTATCCTCCGATTATTTTTCATCCTTGCCTCTCACCCAGTGCATCTTCTTATTCTGGCCAAGAGTTCTTTGATTATGTCCTTAATTCCAATCTTACTTTGTAGCTTGTTCTTTGAAAGATGTTGTAACCTCCACCCACCCACCATGGATTTCTCCATTGTCCTTCTCCATTGCTCATTTTTAATTCCACTGGGATTAGTGGCTCATGACTCAGCCATAATCTGCCTCGCAACTTTCACCTTTACACTTTGTTCTTCCCTCTGGGAACAAGGAAAGCTAGCTTAAATCCTCTTTTCCAAGACCATCTTTTAAGAATTTTAAGATATCTGTCATCTACACTGTCTCCTCTTATCCGGTTTAAACATCCCCAGTTCTTCCAGGACATGACCTTCTATCTTCTCCTCATCTTCTTTGCCCTCCTCTGAATGCTCCTCAGTTTATGAACACCTTTCTTTGAATCATATCAGTTTTTAATGTCTTCTGCAATGTAGTTGATGAATATAGGGCTTGCACTTCATAAAACTTCCAGATCATTTTTATATGAAATGTTCTCTAGCTAGCCCTTAGCTTGACTCTTTACTTGTACAGTTGGTGTCTTTGTAGGTGAGTGATTTATAGTCAACCCCTTTAAATATCATCTTACCAAAATAAACTCAATGTCTAGTTGATTGAAATCTTTTGAAATCTTGATTCTTTTATCCAAAATATTAGCTATCTCATATCTCCATTTATGTATCTCTGCAAATCTGACAAACATTCCTTAAACGCATTCTATAAGTCATTGATAAAAAAAATGTTGACTAGAAGGGGTCTAAGGTCAAATCCTTGGGATATCCAATAGAAGACAACTCTCCAGGTTAAGAACAAACCAAGAATCACTCTTCTTTGCCTCTTGCTTTCAACAAAGTCTAAGGTCAACCATCTCAGGCTGCTTCGTCTATTTGTGCCAAAGACTTTCAAGAAAGAGCTAGATCAGCCCTTGATATGAAAAGCCAGTAGTCTTTATTTTAGCTCATTTTTACTTATATAAGAGATGATCTAAATAACAACTTAGGATAACTAAAGACCAGGACATGGGGGAATCAAGGACAAAGGTTACTACCAGATCTTTGCTACTGAGGAACAATTGACAGACCTGAGGTACCATATCTTTAGTCCAGAGCAGAAGAAAAGGGATGGGAGTGGGGTGTCACTAATGGCAGACAACCCTTGAGAACAACCCAGGTTACCTAAAGCATTTTATCTCAAGGTAATTACCCATAGGGATGTCTCATTTACTGACAACTCAGTGATGCCAGATAAGAGTTAAAGACATTAGAGGGAGGGGTCTTCATCAGGCACATTAGATTGGTTTTTAAAGCGTGATGTCAAAGGCAGACACCAGGAGGTCACCACACCTATCCAGAGTGGAAGTCCTCAGCCTAGAAGGCTCTAGTGTGAAAGATTCTACATACAAAGGGTTCAAGAAAAGTGGTAGCATGAGGGATAAAGGGGGAGGCAATGGCATGTTTAGACCAAAAGCATTCTATTATAAATATTCCTGTTAGATGTCAGAGATATCCAAAAAAGAGCAGTTGTGTTGAGCTACTAACCCATTAAAATATATACTCTTGGGCAGCTAGGTGACACAGTGGATAGAGCACTGGCCCTGGAGTCAGGAGTAGCTGGGTTCAAATCTGGTCTCAGACACTTAATAATTACCTAGCTGTATGGCCTTGGGCAAGCCACTTAACCCCATTTGCCTTGCAAAAAAAAAAAAAAGCTAAAAAAAAATTAAAAAATTAAATAAATATATACTCTTCCACTCAACTTCTTTCCATTTTGTCTTCAGGAAAATCATGTGAAACTAACCAAATACTTTACTGGGACAAAACAAAAAGTCATGAATGAAATTTAGTGTTGACTAGGGATATTCTGTTGTATTATTAGAGTTACTATTCAAGGGAACAAATCTTTTGCATAATATACAAGTCACAAAAGTTTGATCCAGTGATCCCCTTACTAAGCCTTTATCCTAGAAAATGTCATTGAAAAAGAAAGTATATTTAAACATATCAAATGAGACTTATTAAAGACATGCCATATCTTCTCATTTTTATTCTCTCTTCTAATTCAGTATTGACTTTATCTTTGCTATATAATACTTGTCCTTCATTCAAAGAAGACCATGACATCAGGGAGGTGATGCCATGACAAGCATGTGAATTGGATTTGAGTGGGGGGGGCGGTGTTGTGTGGTTAAGTCACTGGTCTCACTTTCTCCTCCAGAGCCATATGGGTCCAGTGGCCAGATATGAATTGGGATGACTGGAGATGGTCCTGGATGGGGGACAATCGGAGTTAAATGATTTACCCAAGATCACATAGCTAGTACCTGGCAAGCATCTGAGACTGAATTCAAACTCACATCCTCCTGAATCCAAGGCCAGTGCTCTATCCACTGTGCCATGACTGACTATACACAGACATATAATTGAGAAATGATCACAACATTGGAACTAGTTTTTTTTCTGTTGGTAAATACATAATCAATTACAATTTTCCTAATGTTTTTGGTGCTTGTCATCTCCCAGCTTTCTTCTCAAAGAAACTATTCTGGCATACACATGTGAAGATTCCATATCATTCATCAACTTTTGATCTCTTTGCTTCTTTTCCCTGAGACATATTTTCTAAAATGTTTTTCACACTCCTTCCCTATGACTATTCTGCAGAGAAGGCCTTCCAGGACTAAAGAAGATGTTGATTTAGTTTGGAAGATCACATGGTGTTCTTCCTAGAGCTTCTCAAGCAATTCACCCTCTGCAACAGAGTTATTACAATTTCAACTCTCTTCACGGTTGTCTTTCTGTAAATAATTATAATAAAAACAATGTGAAATAATGTTTCTTATTGCCTTTTACTGCAAGATAAAAACCCAATTTCTTCATTAACTTTTATAAGCAGTCCTGTGAACCAATCTTCCACTTGATAATAATTTCCTTTTGTTTCTTGTCAATTTTCCAGAGAAAATTTCACGATTCATATGAATTATTTCTCTAGTAATATGTCATTTGGTTAGTCAAGGGATAAATACATACCTACATTCAGAGTACCAACAGTTAATATTTATAAATGGTCAAGAGCTGTGATTTGTAAATGCTCTCCACTGTTATTTTTGCTAAGACATGTTTAATTTGATTGGAATTTTTCCCATTTGATAAAGATGGAAATTGTTCAGCTTTTGGCAGTTAGAATGAAAATATATGCTATATTTGCTTTAACTATTGATTCACCGGTGTTTTTTGTGGAAATTGAGCTTGAGAGAACAATAACAAACAAATACATTCATTGTATATTATATCTACAATGTACCCTTCACTGTTCTATCAACCTACTAACCATAATCACTAAAAATGATCTGTCTGAATTAGTCTTTCCTTTACCACTCGCTCTTAGTGAATTGGGGTAGCTTAGTGATTCAGTGGATAGAGCACTGACCTTGGAGAAAGGAGGATGAGAGTTCGAATCCAGCCTTAGGAATTTGACCCTTATTAATTGTATGACCTTGGGCAAGTCACTTAACCCTGATTGGCTCACATCCAGGGTCATCTCCAGTCGTCCTGATTCTTATCTGGCCACTGGACCCAGATGACTCTGGAGGAGAAAGTGAGACTGGTGACAGCATAGCATCCCCTCACTCAAATCCATTTCATGTGCTTGCCATGTCTTCACTTCCCTTAAAGTCATGATCTTCTTCAAGAATGAAGGATGCTGAGTTCAAATCCAGCCTCAGACACTTAATAATGACCTAGCTGTGTGGCCTTGGGCAAGCCACTTAACCCCATTGCCTTGAAAAATCTAAAAAAAAAAGTAAAAAAAAAAAGAATGAAGGATGAATGTCATCAACTCTTAATGACCACCTGTTAGGAACAGTTGTGTGTGGGAGTGCTGTGAACCTTCATCACCTGGTGCCCTTGAGCACCAGAACCTTATTTTACAAAATGCCATGGGAGTGGGAGTGGATTAGGGACTGGAGAGGACATTTAAGCACTTGTATTTTGGTAAATAAAGGTGTGCAAAGGGAGAACTTGTCTTACTTGTCTCCTTCCCTTCCAAAGCTCCATGGGGGGAAAGGATAAGGGAGTCAGGAAAGGGACTCAACAACCACCATTTTCAAATTGTTCACAAAGCATCCCTTTGATAATATAAATTTAATCTCCCCTTTCACCCATGTAAGGCAGACCTTTGTTGAAGTTCCTCCACAACATCTTGAGTTGAGAATTTGTTTCACTCTGTTTTTGTTTTTGTTTTTGTGGGTTCTGCCACTTTAGGATCTGGTTGGACTTCATTTAGAGTTGTTTCAGGAAAAGCTCCAGGAGCTTCTTAGTTTGCAACAGACAACTTTGGCTCTACCCCTGCAAGTCTTGATAATATATTCTACATTTTTTCCAGGAAGCAAAACGAGGTTCATCACACTACAATCAAAAGAACCCACCCTTCCCTTTTTGGAAAAGCAGAACATCATTCTATATTCAGCCACAGAGCATTTCTGTTCTCCACTCAAAGATCGCTGATGTATCTGCCACCCTGAGATGTGGTTCACCCCAACTTGGTGACATGAACTCAATGAGGGCAACTAGCACCCTTCTATACATCTTATTGATCTTGGGTTTAAGTGTTCTTAACTGCGTCTGATTTCACTTTCACAAACCAAATTGTTCCCCTTGGAAGAGGAAGCAGAAGCAAAATAATAGGTAAGTCAACTCTGTCTTCTCTCTGCTATCCAGTATCATTGCCCCATCTATACTGAGCACCATCCTGAGCCAATCCTCCCCTTTTTTAAACTTTCTTTTGTCTCCCCAAATTCTTGTTATTCTTGGCAGTTGTCACCTCACCACAGTTTATGCTGGCCTTTAGTTGTCCTCACATTATTTTGGGGGGATCAGGACACCCTTTTCTATTTAACCTTAGTTACCAGTCCTTATTTCCTTCTTCTATTCATATTGTTCTACAATGTATGACTAAATGTCTCTATACACAGTTTCCCCTTTCATTTTTCATCATTTCTGCTTTCCTTATCAGCATTTTTAAAAGACTGGATCTTCAATCGCAGCCTGGAAGTGTTGGAACTACTGACAGGTCAAGATCTACTCCAATGTCAACTGGAGCTTTAAACAGTTCCATTTCCAACATGGGCTGGTTTGATCTGCTTAAGACAACTCGACATGCCCCAAGTTGAGTAGGCCTCACTCTTCTGGGCTGAAAGTGAGGGTCACTTTAACTCAGTTTAGCTCAGAACTCCCAAACTCTAGAGAACCAGTAGCCTCAACTTCCCTGGTAGTTAGGATTATAGACAAACATCTGTACGCCTTGTCAACATTTCTTTTTTGAGAGTAAGCCATCTTTTTGGCACTGATGGCCTTTGTAGAATTTTAGGCCTTAAGAAGCTACCTAATTGAAGTCTTTGGAATCTTTTCTTCCCAAAGTTAGGGAAAATGTCAGAACTATACCTTACTTTCTCTTTCCTTATACACTGTCAACTCTTTTTTCTTTTTAGTTTTTTTAGTTTGGGGGTTTGTTTTTTTTTTGCAAGGCAATGGGGTTAAGTGGCTTGCCCAAGGCCCTACCCAAGCTAGGCAAATATTAAATGTTTGAGGTTGGATTTGAACTCAGGTCCAGGGCCACCTGACTCCAGGGCTACCTCTATTCACTGTGCCACCTAACCGCCCCTACCATCAACTCTTAAATTCAGTAGTCACCTCTACCTATAGTAATTCAATTCTAATTTCACAACTAGTCCCTTCTTACTAAGCAGAATTTGGTACAGAATAGCACTTCCCCTTTACTTCATTCATCACTTGAAGAATTAACTTATAGTTAGTTGATCAAGAATTAACATCTGCTTTGCTTTTAGCAGAGTCAATGGTGCAGTAGATATTTCTGAAGCCAATCTTTGAGTCTCCATCACCTCTATCATGCCTCCATGAACTGCATCCAACACTCCTTCTGGTCATGGAAGCTGTACATACTATACTAACATCACAAGCTTTCTTTTTTTTTCTTCCACTATACTTTTCTCCTCTAGTGTCTAGATTTTTTCTTTTAAAAGCTGATGTTCTTCATGTGCAATTATTCCTCATTGTACATTTTTCCACAAGGTGTCCCAAAAGTCTTAGGGACATTTCAAATAGTCTTAAAATGGCCTTAAGACTTTTGGGAAATTTATATAATCTGTTCTTTCTTTCTTTCTTTCTTTTCTTTTCTTTTTTTATAACTCATAATTCAGGTGTGAGACACACTTTACCATGACTTGTATTAAAACCTGCAGTTTCTGTGCTTATGGCCCAGAATTCATACATTTCTTTAAAGACATATTAATTCACAGGATTTGGGAGGTGGGGAGGGAAGTGCCTCTTTCCTTAGATATTGCTTCCTAAGAATGAGTAGTTGTCTCCATGATGAAATCTTCCCATGTTGTAACATCTATTGTCTACAGTAGCTGGGTTTGTGGATGAGAAAAAAAAACACCACAAATAATTTCTCATACCAATG